>NC_071113.1:9032500-9200000 GCF_024256425.1 Clarias gariepinus
AAAATCAATCTCATTGCTCTAAAATACCAGAAATAACATGTGCATTCATGTCTAAACCGAGACTCTAGCAACTAGAATAAAGAACTTGCGGCACTTACTGCATGTAGGTGGGGTTTTAGAGTCCTTTGTTGGTCTGGATTCTTGGCATCGCCTCCTCCTTGTGCCACCACCTGCAGCCCACAATGGGGCAATGGTGCAAAGTCTTTGTTTGACAGCCACTGCTCTTAAATTATTTATACTGTAGATGCTCAAACACATCACATATCCTCAAAATAAAAACACCTCTTCTTAAAAATGTTTCGACTTGATGGTCGGGACTTTAAGGCCTTGTGTCTTTGACACAAATTCATATTTTAATTTTGTATTTATCATATCTGGTCTTTTTTACTCTCTTTTTAGCTATTTAGTTAAATTTGTCTCTCGTCAATCGCGTGTTACCGCTTGATTGAATTGACCCAATGTCTTTTCAAAATAATGTTAATGTATAAGATGTTTGTTCAGTTTTGTTGTTGTATAAACTGTACAGCCATAACATTATAACTACCCGCCTAGTATTAATTAGGTCCCCTCTTTGCCACCAAAACAGTAATGCATTGTTCTGACGCCTTTCTATTGAAACCAACATTAACCTTTTTTTTAATTAAATCTGCAGTAGGTCTAGGCAACTTAAAAACTGCAGGATATAAAAAGTCGATTTGAACGTGATCTATCCAAGAAAGGAAAACCTATAAACTGGGGACAGGGTTCATGGGTGGCCAGGGCTTACTGATGCAAGCGGGTTGCGATGGCTGGCCTGTGTAGTCCGATCCAATAAAAGCACTAGTGTAGATCAAATTGATGAAAGGGTTAATGCTGGTTGTAATAGAAAGGTGTCTGAACACACGAGTGCATCACTCTTATTGTGGCAAAAGGTGGTCATAATGTTAATCATGATGACTGCCTGCTATGGTCCCTGCTATGGTATAGCAAAAGGAACTTTAATCATCGGACACCAGTGCAAAGACCCAGAATCAAGCACGGAAGCACATTCAGCTAGAAACTGCATATCGTTATGTAAACCACAATTTTTCTCCTTCATTGCTTCTAAGTCACTCCAAATTGCCTCTCAACATTCAGGGTTGTGTTTTATGGCTAACCCGAGCTACAAAGCTAACTAACGTCTAACATAAGGATGAATCCCAAATTCCTCTCTAATCCAAGTGATTATAGACCATACTTAGTGCACTAGCTTTCCATTTCACTCTATTTGGGATGCAACCCTGGAATTGTTAGTCAGCTAATAAGCAGATTTGTTAATTTGGTTTTAAATTTGTTAATTTGTTTTCCGTTTTGTTAATTTGTATTGCACTTCTCGGCCAGTCCGATACAAACCGGAAAAAGGTAGGTATAGTTTGCGAAAGTTTAGTCATTTGCAATAGAAGTACTAAATAAGTTAATTTTTATTGCCAAATGATAGCAAATGACCAAATCCAGGAGGAATCAAATATACTGTATGTACACCACTGAGATAATCACATTAAGCAAATAAATGTTCTTGTTACCTTCTTCATCCATTTTCACAAGTTTGTTCTTTTTTGTATGAAGTTAAAAAGTCATACTGCATCTAAAAAAACTGCACAACATACTGCATCTAAAAAAAATCCTCAGAACAGAAGCTATCAATTGCTAGGTTACTCTTTTATTTGTGTGACAAAGCATCAGCCATTCTGGTAGGTGATCAGGTAATCATCCGGTAACCTTTATGCTGCCCCCCCCCCCCCCCCCCAAAAAATATACCATGAACATATTAATCTACAAAAATACACAGTAAGCATAATGTCAGTGCTTTTGCTGTCCACTTTTGAGACTGACTGCAAGTCAATAAACCAACATCATGAAAATTCAGGGTAGAGAATATATTCTTTATAAAAAAAAATTCTCATAATGGGCGCTTCAATAAATCCTGATGGATGCATGTGGGTTAAATGTTATTTGTGTAGAAAGAGCTACATTGTGTTATCATAAACCCTCATATCTGGTGAGTGTGTATAATGTCAGTACTGGTAGCGGGACTATTCAATTCTTGGTTCTATTCAGGTATTCTATTCAAGGAGAGAATCAGACAAGTATAGGAGAATACAGAGTAGAAGAAAGATTTGAGTGCTTTCTGCTATATGGATTTTCATTTTGCTTTAAAAAAAAATCTAGATTCACTCAGGTGCAGCTTTTTATGTGCTTTCCAAACATCATTAATATCTTCAATTTTCCACAGTTGAAGCAGGCATGATGATTTTAGTCATCTCTCTCTCCATCTCTCTATCTTCATCTCTCTCTCTCTCTCTCTCTCTCCATCTCTCTCTCTCTCCATCCCTCTTTCTCTCTCTCTCTCTCAAACACAGAGTATATCTCTCCATGTATGCTGCAAATGAACGAATCAGAGGAAAAAAGGAATTCACCCTCTGGAACCTGTATTCAATTATTACGTTATTTTTCTTTAAACTATTCCAATTAGTCATTTAATTTATGCCCTAATGGTGTTAGTCAGCATTTTAAAGTTGGCAATAGAACCCGATAAAAGAGAATTGTGCGCTTTGTCTTGATTAACATTCATTAAAATCCTGTAATGGGAATAAAAGTCAGACAAAAGGTTAAGTGCACTCCTTCTTTATCATATTGAACACTTTGTTAAGGTCACTGCTGTTTTCCATTTCATTTGTCATATTACATTTCTGAAAATTAGAAATGAAAGCCGTAAAGAGATTGACAGTTTTTCATTTTATTTTCATTGATTTTATGTATATACAGATTTATTTCAGTTTTATATACATATAGATTACTTTTATTAGTAGTAAAAGTCCAGATTAAAAATAATAATAAAAAAAATAAAATAAAATCTCTGATGCAAGACTTGTGAGGTTCATGTTAAGTCATTTGGAGGATTTAATCATTTGGTTAAATCATGTTCAACAAGTAAGTTATTAAATGAAATGAGTATATGACTAAGTCCATATCCTATTAGGGTTTAATGTTGAAATGCCTGCCAACCCCTAAACACAGGGGGACAAACCATGGGTACGAATATCTGTGTCACTGTAGCTTTTAAAACTAGCTGAAAGAAGGGAAGGCAGAGGAGTAAACACAAACCACAAACTTTCCTTATTGTGCTGCTTTCCGCGGATGTCATTCATGCGGCTAAATTTTTTTTCCAAAATGCACCAATTCATCACGTAATAACTCACGACTTGTGGAACTGCTGAGCTGTCATTGCTTCCCACCTTTTTAGAGCTTGTGCTGATCAGGTATGGTTTATGATGCTCGGGAGATGCCACCGTCGATATGAATAGGATCTCGCATGGCCACACAGGACTTGTGTTTTTCGCCATGTAGTGCCACTGCTTCTCAAATGATTTAGAACCATGCTCAACTACACTATTGATTATTAGCCAAAATTAAGTAAATAAATAAACAAAACAAATTTAATTCAAGTCAAAATAAACTGTTTTATTTATCGACCACACAAGGCAGCTTTTTATTACAGCTGACTGACTGAAAACTGACTAAAAAGTCAAAGTACGGCCTTAAATGCAATTTAACTGGGAACTTTATTAGAATAACTAATACTAATACTTTCTAATAGTGTACCTAGGACTCAGATTTGCTGAGTCGTACGTATCAGAACAGCCTGCAATCGGTCATAGTTTCCACAAGGGGTTTAAAAGCATTCCTTTGAATTTTTAGTCCATGCTGCAGATGTGTCAGCGGTGCATTCATATTGCAAATCTCTCTTCTATCACATCCCAAAGGTCCTCTATGGGGTTTGAATCCAATGCCTGAGAAGGCCATTAAAGTACCCTGCCATGTTCATGCAACTATTTTGAGATGATTTGTGCTTTGTGACCTGCCTCATTATAATGCTGTTAGGAGCCATGAAGGGGCTGCACGTGGATACTAATAGTTCTCAGATGTTGTGACATTCAAACATTGCTGGATTATTATTAAGCAGCCAAAGTTTGCCAAGGAAACATTTCTCTCACCATTATATACTACCATCTTCTTCTGTCAAATTCTCCTTTTACCACCAAATTCTGACAAATCCATCTGCATGTCACAGCAGAAGTCATCATTCATTAGACCAGGCAAGGTTTTTTTTTTTTAACTTCACTTGTACACCATCCCAACTGATCCCAACTGGTCAGCTGATCCAAATTTAAAATTAGAATATTATGCTGAATTAGAATTATGTTGTTAACTAAGAGAAGAGCTGATGTGATCACTACACCAATCACATGGAGTAACTATAACTAACACAAAAACATCGACACCACCTTAAATGGAACTTAACACCATGATCACCAACTATACATGAGCAAACTGGTGGCAGGATCATGGCCACCCAAGGGTCCCTGACCCATGCCAAAGGCCAGCTCGTCCAGTCCAATCCCACAGAAAAGTCAATGCTGGACACGATAGGCACCAGAACATCCAAGGCACCATACCTGATTTTGATTCAATTTAATTTAATTCAATTTTACTTGTATTGTCGCAAAGCAGCTTTACACAATCAAAAGAATGATTTAAGTTTTTATGGAATGTAGATGTGTATGAATTAAAATGGCCAGATAGTCCCGGATGAGTAAGCCGAGGACGACCATAGCAAGGAAAAACTCCCTGAGATGGCAATAGGAAGAAACCTTGAGAGGAACCAGACTCAACAGGGAACCCATCCTCATTTGGGTGAAACAAAAAGCAGGAATAGATCTACAGTACATTCATACTGTGTGTTAGGTGGCAGCCAGCCAACTATAACAGTTAATGTTAATTGGTGTTAATATGGAGTTCAGTTTGTTGTTGGAGGCTCAGGTAGACTTGTAGGAAATTCCAGTTCTGAACTATCAAACGACTGCAGTCAAGTCAAGTCCTCAGAGAAACAGCTGTCAATATTAGTCGAGGCCAGAACCATCTTCATGGTAGAGTGAAACAGTCCCCAGACACCAGACGCATCCCAAAGAGACACATGGGGAATCCAATTGACGAGATCTCCAACCAGATCTAAGGACCCAAGGAATGCTGCAGACAAATAAGGATGATCTATATAGGCCTACCCCACAATCCACAGCATCCAATCCTTGTGAAAGAGTGCAGAGGCAGTGCAGAGTTAAGCCCTAAGCAGCCAGAGCCAACCTGGTGGCACAGAGGAAAACCAAAACCTAGGTGCTTTTTAATGTTAATGTTTTTAATGTTCTGGCTGATTTACATCTCAAATAATAAAGTATTTTTTATATGTCTACCTGTTAACTTAATCCAGCTCTTCCATTCTCCTCTGTCTTTCACTAAAAGTTTTTTTTATTTTTTTTAAACCATTCTCTGCAACTTTATAAACTTTTGCTAATAACTTTTTTTATGTGTAAAGACCAGCAGTTTCTGAAATCCTCAAAACAGCCAATCTAATACCAAAATCTAAGTCAAAGTAACTGAGATCACATTTTTCTCTATTTTGATGTTTGATATGAAAAAACCAATTGTATTTGAAATTCTATTCCCACCTTAGGTGTGAGTGTGTGTGCGTGTGTGTAATTTCATGTTCTCCCCGCGCTTAGTAGGTTTTCTGTAGGTAAACTGATTTCCTGGACAATGCAAAGGTACGTCTTGTCTTTAACTTGGATGTAATGCATGAGCAATTGGATGTGTGAGTAGGTGTTTGGGCCTTGCATTGGCAATATTATGGAAAATGAATGTATGAATAAATGGAAATGAGAGAATTTCATTTAATGGTCTACAATTTTTGAAGTCCTGCATCTAGCCATGCTCATTATTCACCCTAGCTTTGTTTTTATATGTGTCTTGACACCATGATCTTGTACACTTGTTATTTAGTTTTTATTCTGGCTTGCATTTTTGTGACCTCAGCATTATAAGGTTCCATCTTGCGTTTCTTTTCCAACTTAAAAACTGCGTTTTAATGAATCACAGTATACTTTTTGTTGTTGTAACAAAATTCAGCAGCTAGCTAATAACCTGCTGGTTAATTAAAAAAATACTAGTCAGAAGAAAGATAGCACAATCCAAAAATGTATATATTTAACACATTAATGCAAAATAAACTCTAGGTTTTTGTTATAATAATGTTAATTAACCACTCACTTATTCTCTTTACCAGTTATCCTGTTCAGGGTTGAAAAAAACCTGAAACCTATCCGATGACACGGGAGGAACACAAGATGGGGTGCACCCTGGACAGAGTGCAAATCCATCGCACAGCACATAAGCATACACTCACACACTATGGGATTTTGGGAAAGGCACTTAGCCCAACTGCCACATCTTCGGACTGTGGAAGGAAAGCTTGAGGAAACCCTCCAAGCACTTGGAGAACATGGAAACTCCAGCACACAGACCCATGGAGGGACTTGAACCCCTGATCCTGGTGGCTTGAGCCACACTATATCCTAAACACTATATCACCATGCCACCTGGGTAAGTTTACATCTCATACAATTTCAACCAATTTTTTTCCTTAAAACAATTTCTCACAGTTATTATTGAAGCTCACTAAGCTTCCCAGGCATGTTTTATGTCAACCCAGTATACACTGCAAGAATCAGTTCTTTAGATCCTTGTTACACACATGGTTAGGTTTGGTAAAAATGAGCATTAACGTCCAAATAAATTTGAAACAAAAAAATGCTTTAAATAGAAAAATAGAAATACCAAGGCACTGGGAGAAACTCTGAGGTTTATTGGCTTGTATTTTATTAAGGTAAATTAAAAGGATATTCCTTGATGTGCTTAGTTTAAGTGTGTGATGTTCAGCATGGCAAGAGCAACGTCATGTAGCTGCATGTAATTGGGCTGTCTCTTCACATCTTCGTGTGGAATGGAAATCTATTCCACCCAAAGCAGAAAGTAAATTGCATGCCTAGTAGGGGGAAAAAAGTTCCTAAGTCTGATAATTATCAGGAGTGCATGTAGCCCAGACTCTTCGTCAAAACCTTGGTTACTTTGTCCTTCTGACTTGAACTCCATTTGGAAATCTTTAATGAAATGGAAAGATTGATAATGAAAAGGAAAAAGCAGGTAAAATGCCATTTCAGGAGCTTATAGCAAATAACTCACACAGGGCAGACTCATATAAATGGGCTAGCACAGCCAAGTCGTTCCTTTCTTTCAAGGCAAAAAATAAATAAGTATGAATGAGGCTCAGTTTTAGGCACTGACATCATCTTATTTGCTGTAAACAAATGGCAAAATGTGCTTTTTTTCATCACATTTAAATAGAAATACATTTGTGATGCAGAGTTTGAGCTTGATATCTTTCTAAACCAAACTGCATGTCATACTCATAATTAGAGATTACACAGACTGAAACAATAAGTCTTAACCATAATACGATGGGTGTACAAGTCATTCCAAGACATTTGCTTGTGCAGAATAACAGAATACAGAGTAAAAACTCCCTTTATTTCTCCATATAATCCCCTGCTACACAAATGCACTTATGCCAGTGTTTCACTGGTGTTTGGATATCATCAAGGTAAAAAGATGTTTCAGTACACCAGACCCATGGTCAGAGTGCCTGCTTTACTCCTGAGACCATGGCCTCCCAGGAACTCGAGCGAGGTCAGGATTGTACAGGGGATGTGCCAATAACTCCCAGCTGAGTTCCTAATGTGTAATGTAAAGGTGTTGTCATGAATGATTGAGTTCCCACAGGCAGATGCGTCTTTTCCACAAGCTGGTCACAAGTTATCTATTGATTTTCAAGGATCAGGCGTTCCACTTGGCGAAATGTTCATGGAAATGACTGCCCTGGGCTCCAAGGTAGTTTGGCCAGGATCAGCATTCATTTATTAATTCAGGATTGTGGTGGATGGTAGATTAACTAATCAATTAACTAATCAATTGGCCAATCAATCAATAAATCCACATACCACAACAAAAAAACTTTTAGTATGCCAAGCTACTTTATCCTGCAATATAATTAAGGAGTTCACACAATGGGAACCTTTTTTTTTTTTTATTATTTACAATTATTCAGCACAACCATATGCTCATGTCCACCCTGCTTCAGCCCACCTATCCTTGCTGACCTGTTGTGAAGGTTGCTAATTGCTCTCAACTATTTCTGGTTACCCCTCATTAGCCTTATACTGCATTTATCCCCATGAAATAAACTTAATAACCATGTTTTGTACTTGCATCTGAGAGCACAGTCCTGCAGGTGCAGACATATGTACACAACCTTGATTGGTTAGGTAAGGATAAAAATAGAGCTGAATATACAGATGGAGGAGAAATTAAAAGTAAGGTAGTTAAGTTCAGCTGTTATGCTTGGGATATATACGCAGCAAAAAAAAAATGTCCCTTTTTTAGGACTGTGGATTTCAACAATAATGTAAAAATCCAAATAACTTTACAGATCTTCATTGTAAAGGGTTTAAACAATGTTTTCCATGCATGTTCAATTAACCATAATTAATTAATTAACATGCACCTGTGGAATGGTTGTTAAGAGCTTAACAGCTTATAGAAAGTATGCATTTAAGGTCACAGTTCTAAAAACGCAGGACACTAAAGAGACTTGTCTACCGACTGTGAAAAACACCTAAAGAAAGATGCCCAGGGTCCCTGCTCATCTGCGTGAACGTGCATTAGGCATGCTGCAGGGAGGCATGAGGACTGCTGATGTGACTAGGGCGATAAATCGCCATGTCCGCACTGTGAGACGCCTAAGACAGCGCTACAGGGAGACAGGAAGGACAGCTGATCATCGTCGCAGTGGAAGACCACGTGTAACAACACCTGCACAGGATCGGTACATCCGAATATCACACCTGCGTGACAGGTACAGGATGGCCACAACAACTGCCCGAGTCACACCAGGAACACACAATCCCTCCATCAGTGCTCAGACTGTCCGCAATAGGCAGTCCATGAGGAGGAGATGCACTGCAGTACTTCAAGCAGCTGGTGGCCACACCAGATACTGACTGGTACTTTTGATTTTGAGCCTCCCTTCATTCAGGGACACATTGTGAAACATTTTTAGTTTATGTCTTATGGTGTTGACTCTTTTAGTGTTCATACAAATATTTACACATTAAGTTTACTAAAAGTAAAAACAGTTGAAAGTCAGAGGACGTTTTTTTTTTTTTTTTGTTAAGTATATTTCGCTGTTGAGAACTTTAAGCGCAGTCCATCTTTTGATTTCCGCATTGTCAATATAAAACTCTGAAGTTAGACACTCCAATCAATTTATATGTGCATGTGAGTTAAGAGACATTTTATAAAATTTTTATTGAATTGGAAAGAGTTGAAAATGACTTCATTTTCTATATAATATACCATAATATACACATACACACTATACAAAAAATGTAAGAATGTCATGCACTCCTTGTCACTTCTTGTCATTCAACCCTTATGTTTCAACAAACATGATTCCTCATGTTTCCAGAAACAGTTTTTTTACAAACCGGAATACCCACAAGAAACCCACCAAGCACAGAGAGAACATGCAAACTCCGTGCACACAGACCCGAGGTGGAAATTGAACCTAGACCCTGAAGGTGCAACCCGACAGTACAAACCACTGTGCCACCTTCATCTACTTAGACAAGTAACTAATAGTGAAGTTTTAAAAAGGCCGGGGATAACATGGAGCTCTAGACCCGAGAGAAAGTGAGGCGGTCTCGCAGAGAGTGTAAACAGCTGTGGGGTGACAGGACAGCTTGCTAGCCTGCTAATAGCTTCTTCATACAAAGACTTAATTTCCTAACCTAATTAAATTACCTAATTTCCTAATTTCTTCCCAAATGCAAAATCCTGTGTAGCAACACAAAGAAATTTTTTTTGTCTGCAAACCTAAAAGGGAGGTTTAGCTTTTAGCATTTTAGCACCATACAGCTAACCTAGCAGCATTTTGAGGTTTCTTGTTAACCACAGTAACAAAAGCAAAGTCATAAACACATGACATGAGATCACATTTAGATGGTTTAGCAAAAAAAAAAAAAAAAAGGTTTGGCCCGATAGTACTGGGGTGTGGTTCAGACGTAGCTCATTTACACAGGTGCTGTACTGTGACTTTCAGATTAGAAGTGAAATGGGGATTTGAGGGGAAAAAAACATTATGTGAGGGGTATTTCAGGTTGAAAAGAAATACTTTGCAGTACTTGTACAGTGAGGCAAAAAAGTATTTAGTCAGCCACCAATTGTGCAAGTTTCCAGCTTTAATAATCTTTAAGAAAAAAAAAAAAAACCCAGAAAATCACACTAGGATTTTTTAAAGAATTTATTTACAAATTATGGTGGAAAAATGCTCTGGATCATCAGAATTCCTCTGGATGTTGAATGCATCTGACTGATGTATCTTTATCCACCTCTGGTTCCTATGTGCAACTGCCAGACATTTCATGAGCCGGGTCAGGCAAGCAAAAGCAGCGAAATAAAAAAATATACAAGAGTAGTACAGGAGCAAAGCATTACTCCTGAAAGACCAATAAAGGAACGAGCATCGCATAGCACAATTTATTTCCTTTGTTTCCTAGCTAAAGCTCATACATGGTAATGATAACTCCCCTATCATAGATTTATTTTATCAACATGTGAAAACCAGTGCTAATGTGGCCTTACTTTTAGTCCAGACAGCTTCGCAGAAGCATAAACAAAGCTTCATTAAGTAGTGACATAAAAAAAGGGACTCTAGTGTTATTCTCTCATTCAATCTCATTTATCAAGCTGGATACAAATAAATTTATTCAGAAATCATTTGCAGGAGCATTTACACGCTTTCGTAAGAATCTGCCTAGTTCAAGGAAAACAACAAAAAAGAGCTCCTGAGCTTGTGTAAATTTACATATAAGGGTAGTCAATATGTAAACATCATTATGCCAATAATGTTGTTATATAATTGCGGTGAAATACTGCAATTTTATACGCAGATTGGATTAAGTCAAAATGGATTTTTATTTCCCTTTAACAAAACTTTTTTTCCCAAAACTCATTTGTTTTATACTAATGACTTTAAAAATAAAAGGAAAAAAAAAACAATGTATAAGGAATCCGTATATTAAGACAAATAAGACTACATTCAATTTGCGACCAAAGAAATGCTGCCAATAAAAGGAGAAAGAGTTTGTGTGTTTATTGAGGATGGGGAAATATCAAAATTTTATATTTTATATGTTGATAAAAAAATTAATGTTTATCGATTGGTCTCGATATACGTATCAAGGCCTCATTATGTCATCGGTTACTTTTTATTTTTGCTTGTACCTCCAGGGTCAAGGATTTGATTAACACCTTGGGTTCTGAGTGTGAAGTTTACATGTTCTCCCCATGCTTGGTGGGTTTCCCACCACAGTACAAAGACATGCAGCTTAGGGTAATTGGCATTCCCAAATTGCCCGTAGAGCGTGTGTGCCCGATAATGGATTAGTATCCAATCCATGGTGTAACCCATCTTGTGCCTAAGTTCTCCGTAGATAGGTTCAAGGCTCCATGACCCTAAGCGGTAAAGAAGATAAATGAATAAATAACTTATTTTGAGCATATTATTTATTTCACCCGTATAATTTTTATTAGAAACTCACTCACTCACTGGCTACGTCTCCTGGGATAGGCTCCAGGCCACCTGTGACCAGTATACAGGATAAAGCGGTATAGATAATGAGTAAATGAGTGTATGCTTTGCTTTTGCAGCAGGTGTGGGCGTAATTTTAGCAAGAGGAGGGGCAATGCGGATGAGCTGATTAACACAGCACACCTGACACCTTTTTGCTTCAGATTATTAATGAGCTGTTTGATTCTCATGCTCACTTTGAGCAGTAAGCTGGATGTGTGTGGACGTGAGCTGAGATAAGCCAAAAAGGCTGAGCCAGCTGAAACGAAACAAAACTTGACTTATGTTTGCAAGGGCATTTTTGAGTTTAGTTTTTTACTACCGCACTGCAGCACAAGCTCAGGATTAGCCCATGAGGTCTAACTGCTTTTTGTTCAGTTTTGTAGGCATAACTAAGTCTAAATCAGCTGTGCCACTTTTTATCATTTTGAAATTTGTCACCATACACATGTGACATACAGTATGACAAAAATAAAAAATATTAAAAAACAATGTTAACGTGGTCAGATGTTTTGTGTAACACAATGCATAATTTCATGAAGATACCAATCAAGCATACATATGCTGATATTCACATCAAGCACCAGAATTGGAGAATTTTTTTTATCTTGGTTACTTTGACTGTTGGTGCCAGTCAAACTGCTTTGGGTATTTTAGAAACTGTTGATGAGAGGTCAAAGAAGAATGACCAGACAGTCAGACTATGGTGAGGCAATTAAATAAAAGATTTCATTGTTCTCAACAAGAAAAAAAACTTTTTCTCTTTTGATTGCCCTTCTTGGATAAACACAAAACAATTACATAGTACAAAAAGAATATCCAAAGCAGCCTTTTTAAAAATAGATGAAAAGGCTGTTATGTTTTTAACCTCGCCATATATACACATAAAAAGGGCGATTTATTTCAAACCAGGATGAAGTAAACCTTTAATTCTTTAGCAGTATATACTGCCTATATACTGTACAGTATACACTCCCTGGTCACTTCATTAGGTACACTTAAATCCACCAATTACTCGATGCATCTGAACATAGTCAAGACAATCTGCTGAAGGTCAATCTGAATGTCAGATTGTGAGTATATCTGAATCTACTTGGATGATGAAGCGGAGGCTCTTTAGAGAGAATGCTCTGAAAAACAGAAAATATTCTGTGAGTAGTAGTTCTCTATGGGTAAAAATGCCTTGTTGATGCCAGAGGTCACAGGAAAATGGTTCAAACTGATAGAACAGCAACAGTAACTCTGAACATCTCATTTGACCCAGGATATGTCAAAGAGCTTCTCTAAACGCGTTTTAACCCTTGAGGTAGTTGGACTACAGCAGCAGATCACAACTCTTGAAACTTGAGGATACAATTCGCATGGGCTCTCAAAACATATTGAACAATAAAAAAATCAGAAACTTTTTCCTGGTTTAATAAATTACCAATTTCTGATACAAAGAATGTGGCAGAACTTACATAAAAGCATGGATCTACTGTATCTTGATTTGTATCAACAGTTTAGAGTGGTGGTGTTAAGGTGTAGGGAGAATCTCTTGGCACACTTTGAGCCCCTTAGTACCAACTGAGCATAGTTTAAATTCCACAGCTTAGCTGAGTATTGTTACCCACCATGTCTATCCCTTTATGACCACTGGATAAAGTTCCATATGTGTTCCACATAACAATGAGGTCACTGTGTTTAAAAGGCCTCTACAGTAACCAGATCCCAATCCAATAGAGCAATTTCAAAGGTGAAGGAGCTGAATTATCAGTATTCAGAGGTTTTTCAGGTCTGGAACATTTTTTAAAATGTATTATTTATTTATGTATAAATCTATTTAAATAAAGCGATTAAACTATTCACAAACTATTAAACTATTAACATTCATTTTTAAAATCATACTGCAGTGTGTGCATATACAATCTAATCTAATCTAATAATATAATACCATATAATGATCACTTTACCATTATTAAAGAATTTATTTACTTCACCATAAATAAAAATGACCATCCTGTCGTTGCTATGATTTACTTGGTTAAGTAGTGCCATGATTTACCAGAGTTAATTTTTCTTTGCTGTTCACATTAACCAATTGAGACTTGCATGAACAATTAAAATCCCAAAGATGGGGAGGTCAATGGGGTTAATTAAAACTGCATAAAAGGAACAGAAAACCTTTCCACTCAAAAATATTTTTTTAGCTGTTATTGACTCTTGGATTGTGAGTCGGATGTATTTAAATCAATATCTCAGAAAACAACAAACATTTTCTAATTAATAATGCATTTAGCATATTTGTGCCTTTTGTTGTCCCTTTTTATGTCAGTTCAAAAGAGAAACAACGAAAACCAATAAACAAAATAAGCCACTGAACAGATTCCAAATTGCTCACAGTTAAACATTTATAAATGAAGATTTATTATTCTTCTTATTCTTATTATTATTATTATTATTATTATTAAGGACAGTGAAAGGTATGCACGGCGTCCAAAAGTAGTAGAGAGTGCTGATATTAAAATGGTAAAACTTTCTGACCTTTTCTAGTTTCTTGTCACCCATATGCAAATGTTAGATATATGGGATGTGAGTGCATTTTCAAGTGCAATGACTTTAATTGCTTCTCCCTCAATGGAGCCAGATTCATCTGCTCTCGTTTTTAATGCAAATAGCTTAGACCCAACAAGTGACATGAAGAAATGTAATCTGGACACCAGGACTGGTTTGTTATGCTTCAGTAACTTTTGGTGCCCACATCTCGCTTCTAATATAATACAACAATGAATCATGCTTTTTTTTTTTTTTTTTTGTAAAATAAGGCATGCTGTTCCATAGCAGTGATTGCTACAAGGTATAGGAATGGAAAAATCCAGTGGATAGTTTCTGGTACATGAATGAGAATTGGCCTTCTGAGGATGATTCATTTTTCAATTGGCAGTCATGAAAAAAATTGCAAAGGATTGTGCGATGGTGAACAGTGAGAAACTCACGGAATGGCAAAACCAAAGATATAAGGTTAAACAGTACTGTATATTCAACCAGTTGTGACTAGGGTGCCAAAAGGCTATGGTTCAACTGGAAATACTTATGATTAGTGAAGATCCATCTCCAAACTGTCAAGAAATTATACACAAAAATACTTACAGCAGTACTTTAGTTCACTATAATAACAATTCCTACCTTTCTGTAATGACTATTGTGAAGATGTTGATGCTATTATTATTATTATTATTATTATTATTATTATCATCATCATCATGTAAACAACCGAAAACAACCATAGAAACATGTGATTTGTGCTATTTCTTTGCCTTTTTTAACCCAGTTTCAATTTTTTTTGCTCAGTCGTGTTTGGGAAATTCATTCAGCAAAATTCAGTTCATTATATTGCATATTTAGTGCTGTAAAAATGTGTCACTTTATACTGCACAATCCTAAGCCCTATACATGTTTATTAATATAACATATAATAAAAAGGCAAAACAAATGCTTTGAGCTTTAAGACCTACGCTCTCAGATAGAAGGCTTTCAGAATTGTCCCATAGCTGATACATGATTAGATTAAAATAACACATTTGCTGTTTGTTAATCAGTTTGGTAGCTAGGTAACAACAGGGGGAAAAACAACAAATACTGTATATGTAAACATCTTTGTAGATACATGCAGTACATCTCATACATTAAAATGAACAAGTATATCAGAAAAGAGAAACTTGAGATCAAATCTCTATTCCTGCAAGGTAATTTATTTATTTTTCTTTTTTACTTTCATTTTTTGTTTGTTTGTTTACGTGGTCACTGGTTGTAGCCAAAGAGTAGTATTTTTTTTTTTATCAATGAAGATTATTTCAATTATGCAAACTCACAGCATCAGGTCTACCTACAGGCCAGATCAAGTTCAAGTTCAAGTAGGCTTTATTGTCATTACAACCATATACAGTTAGTACACGGTGAAACGAAACAACGTTCCTCCAGGACCAAGGTGCTACATGCAACATAAATTTACAACATAAATTAACAGAGACACTAAACTAGCTAACCAAGAGGCTTAGTTAACTGGCTAGCAGAGACAGGACAGAGAGACCTAACATAAATTACAACATAAATTAACAATAACTAACTAGCTAAGTAACATTTTTATAGACAACATAAAGTGCACGTGCAAATGTGCAAACAAGAGCAACAACAAAGTGACAGTGCGCAACCACGACATAACAGAACATAAAATATGGTGTTGAGGTAGTGGGTAAACATAAACATTCCTTAAAACAGCAGCAAGATTTGAGGAATTAGTGCAAAAATGTAGTCCAGTAATGATCATTGTGCAAAAAGATTGTTAAAAAACAGTGAAGCATTTACAGGTTGGTGTGTACGATATTTTGGTGGTGTAGGTCAGTGTGTCTGCACTTGTGTTGATTAGTCAGTTCAGTCTCAATATTTTGAGGTAGTTGAGTTAAGCTGTGTGATAATGTTTGTGTGTGTGTGAGTGTGTTTGTGTTTATCAGTCCAGTCCCTTTTTGTTGAGGAGACGGATGGCTTGTGGAAAAAAGCTGTTGCACAGTCTGGATGTGTGTGCCCGAATGCTTCGGTACCTTTTTCCAGATGGCAGGAGTGTGAAGTGTATGTGAGAGGGGTGTGTCCGATCAGCCACAATGCTGGTGGCTTTGCGGATGCAGCGTGTGGTGTAGATGTCTTCAATAGAGGGGAGAGAGGCCCCGATGATCTTCTCCGCTGTCCTCACTATCCGTTGTAGGGTTTTGCGATCCGATATGGCACAATTCCCAAACCAGACAGTGATGCAGCCGCTCAGGATGCTCTCGATAGTTCCTCTATAGAAGGTGGTCAGGATCGGTGGTGGAAGCTGGGCCTTTCTCAGTCTTCTCAGAAAGAAGAGACGCTGTTGGGCTTTCTTCTGTAGGGAGCTGGTGTTGAGGGACCAGCTGAGGTCCTTCTCTAGGTGGACACCCAGGAATTTGGTGCTTTCGACGATTCCCACAGAGGAGCCGTTGATGCTCAGCGGAGAATGGTCGCCTCGTGTCCTCCTAAAGTCAACAACCATCTCCTTTGTCTTGTCAACATTTAGAGACAGGTTGTTGTCTTTACACCAGTCTGTTAGCCTCTGCACTTCCTCTCTGTACGCTGACTCATCGTTCTTGCTAATGAGACCCACCACGGTTGTGTCATCAGCGAACTTAATGATGTGGTTCGAACTGTGTGTTGCTACACAGTCGTGAGTCAACAGTGTGAACAGCAGGGGACTGAGCACACAGCCTTGTGGGGCCCCAGTGCTCAGTGTGGTGGTGCTGGAGGTGCAGTTCCCGATCCGTACTGACTGAGGCCTACCGGTCAGAAAGTCCAGGATCCAGTTGCAGAGGGAGGTGTTCAGGCCCAACAGGTTCAGCTTCCCAATCAGTTGTTGGGGGATGATAGTGTTGAATGCTGAGCTGAAATCTATGTACAGCATTCGAACATATGTGTCCTTCTTGTCAAGGTGTGTGAGGGCAAGATGGAGTGTAGTGGAGATGGCGTCGTCCGTTGAGCGGTTAGGACGGTACGCAAATTGCAGTGGGTCCAGTGAGGAGGGCAGCAGGGACTTTATGTGTCTCATGACGAGCCGCTCGAAGCACTTCATGATGGTGGGTGTGAGTGCAACGGGACGGTAGTGGTCCCAAAGGTTCAGCTGCTGTTATGCCGTTAATATAAAAGTATGTATGTCTCACAGGCTTTATACTGAGTGGCATTAGCTTCATAAAAATCTGTGAAAAGAATAAGCATGGATTGTCTATCTGTCTGTCTTTGTGTAAAAGTCAAAGCAGATTCTTTTTTGCTTCTCCCATTAGGCATGCTATTTAACAGGGGGACATACGGTATTTTGTGTATATAGTTTGTTTTTATGAAATGGTTCTATTTTTGTAATGCTGGCAAACACAAAACAGTGCAAATATGTTGGGTATCGCTGTACTGTAGTATTTTCTCGGCAATCAGTGCAGGTGGAAACCTTGCGAAGGGCAATGTAATTGTAAATGCAGCATAAAGAATATGTCATACTGCAGAATTAAAAAAAAAAAAAAAAAACAGGGTGGTGTCAAGGAAAAAAAGAAGACTTACCAAAGTCTAAAGTGTAACTAAGCATGAAATTCAATGCCAAGGATGGCAACTGTGTATGAGGTAATACACAGATCAATCATAACATTACAAAGCAAAACATTATGTCCAAATTTGTGTAGGTTTTCAGTTTGACTGATTGGGCAAATGCTCTTATCCAGAGTGACTTACATTTTTATCTTATTATACATCTGAGCAGTTGAGGGTTAAGGGCCTTGCTCAAGGGCCCAACAGTGACAACTTGGTGGTTGTGGGGTTTGAACCTGGGATCTTCTGAACTGTAGCCCAATGCCTTAACCACTGAGCTACCCCTGGCATGTTGTGGCGTGTTGTGGAGTCTGGCACCAGGACATTAGCAACAGATCCTTTGGTTGGCAGGGTGGGGGCTCCATAGATTGGTCTTGTTTGTCCGGTAGGTCCCTTGGGTGCTTGATAAGTTTGGAGGCTGATCAGTGGCCCTGTGCACAGCGGGCTATACTACGGGATTGAACCAGATAGGCCAGCCTTTTTGTCCATCTGATTATGGCTTATCCCATGAACCTATCATATAATTAAGAATCAATGTTAATGTGTTTTAATGTTATGGCTGATTGGTGTGTGACTGAATGGCAAGGCTACATCAGAAAATATGACCTTTTTAATAAAGCATGGGGGAAAAAAAAGGTTTTCCTCCATAGTTCTGTATCTCAACTATTTTGAAAAAAAAAAAAAAAACTTGCAGTTGTTTGTTGTTTGTTTAATGAAAATGGCATTTTCCAGAAAATAAAAACATGCATTTGTTCCAATATAGACTTCTAACTTTGTAAACACATTGTAGACATCAAAGAGTCTTTTCTTTTTTTTTTATCCATCTTTTAATGTATTGTTGATCCTTAAAGCCTTACATGTCGCTCTTTTATGCAAAGTCAACATAGATAAGCAACAGGAATAAATCATTTGTGTATTTTCTATTGAAGATAAAACAGGGAAATGTGTACAGTATGTTTTTTCTGATGGAAAAACTTGGCTACACATGCTTTGCAGATATTATATGCAGATTTTGCATGGCCAGATGCCTGGAAGAGAATAAGGTCAGCTGTTCTATGGTGAAAATTGAATGTTGATGGAAGGTCTGTGAAGGTAAGCAGAATCTAGATGCTATCATTTTGAGATAATCAGCACCTTTAGTGAACTCTCAATGTTTTCATGAGGAAGAGAGAGTTCATCCAGATAATTTTTGGCTTGCTATTTAAATCTTATACATGAGATGTTAAATCAATCTATCAAGGAACTTTCCTCTTACAAGGCAGATAAACTAATTCCCCCCCAAAAATAAAAAAAAATAAAAATCGGTTTATAGTCAGTACAGAAATTGTCACAAAAACTAGTATCTCATTACCAAGAGTAGCGGGCAGTAACTAAGTGAATGGGCCATTTAAAGGAGCTCATTGGACGCCAGCATTTCAGATCTGAAGCAGCAGTTTGCTCATGGATTCGTGGTATAAGACAACTTTCTACCTTGATGGTATCCAGGCACTAATGAAATGCTGGGATAAGATAAATATCCTGACTGTAACATGCCACTTAAACACCCATGGCTTTATTTAAAAAAAATAATTCTGCCTACTGTAAATTTTGGAACAGAACAAAGTCTATTTACTTTTAAATTCTTTCTCTGACTGCTTCTACAATCATCATGTAGAGGTATAAAAGCTTTCAGTTGTCTTACTACCACATTTTACTAGTGCTTGGATACCATTAAGGTAGAAAGTTGTCTTATTACCACATTTACATACAGTATTACTCACCAACCATAAGAAACCTTAATTCATAATGTATATGTAAAAGAGAGTAAAGTAGTCATGTGCACAGATTTTAACTTTTAAATAAATCTCTAAATGAATGCTTGCTTGCTTGTTCTCAAATCTTGTTCTATTACAGCCACTCAGTTCTCCTTAATGGACATTACTCACCTGCATGCTGACTGCTTCAGCATTTAGTGTTCCAGAGTGATATAAGAGAGAGGCTTTTTACAAAATATAAGTATATTTAAACAAGAATCTTAAAAATAATAATCCAAGATTAGAGTCATAATAATTCACTGTACTTTTTGTTATTCAAGAACATTTTAAAGCCAAGAACTTTTGTACTTTTCCTCAAGTAGAATTGTAAATAGAGAACTTTTACTTTTACCGAAATAATACGTTACCTGGGGGATCTCTACTTTTACTCAAGTACAGCATTTGTGTACTTCATTCATCACTGCTTATTAATGACTCCCTACCATGTACCTGAGCTAAATAAAACATGAGGAGGTACTGATGGGTTTTATAAGACATGCTTGATTTTAGTTTTCTCTCTGCGGTGCAATAATTTGTGTATGTTCTTTGTGGAGTCAGGGCATAGACACTTGCATCTGGATGCTTTCAAAACCTTTACCAAATCTTCAGCTGAGAAAAGCTTAGGACTACTAATAAAGGTGTTAAAAAATACTTAAAAGAGACTTTTAAAAAAGACATCAATGAATGAAACACAAAATGATTTTTTAATGATTTAAAAAAATCATTTTAAAAATGGCCTCCTAGTATTATCCAGAAAACACCAGGTGATGATGATAATTATGATGATGATGATGGTGATGATGGTATGCTTTATGGATGCATTTTTATATGTGAGCAAACAAAAAGGGAAAGATTATTAAGCTCTCCCTTTTCCAAGTGAAAATTTATGCAGTGGGTATGTAGTATAATCATGTCAGGATTATCTGCCATCCTTGAAGGAATTTAGGATAATACCGATATGGTGGATTAGAGCTCCTAGAAACAGGTAGGATTTGGTTTCTGTTAGAGTGAGGATTTTGTCAGCATGCCAGGTGGCTAGTTTATTAGGATTGCCATATTAATCCTAAAAAGGATCCACTTTGCTCTAAAAAAGCTTTAATTTTGGGTACATGGATTTATGATGCTAACTATCCAGCGTTTGTAAGCTTGTGCCCATTGTAGCTTCAAAGTGACAGACATGGACCTCTTGTGGGTGCCCATTTGCCCCAAGGCTGAACATGTTGTCCATTCGTAGAGGCTGCCCAGCACGGTTGTAAAGCATAGTTATTAGATCCTTCCCATCAGCTCAACCCATTTGCCCATTCTTCTCTGAGCTCTCGCATCAGTAAGGTGCATCAGCCCTGCAGAATGTTTTTTCCCATGCCATGGTTTATCCAAACTAGAGACTGTTGTGCATAAAAAAATTGAGTTTCTGAAATGTACACATCCTTTCCTCTGCTAGACAGGGATAATGGTGCTGAAGTGCTGAGACTGCTACTATTATGCTACTGGTGTGCTACAATTTGAAGATTTCATAGCAGGTCCCTCTGCAGTGACCAGTAAGCATGCTTACTTTTCTAGCAGGAGGGATGACTGATGTCACTAGTATAAAACTAAACGATAGATTATTGATGCAGCTTGTAAGGATGAAAGCAAATGATTAAAAAATGATCACCAATCAAAAAAATAAGGAAAAGTTGGTTACTTTTTTATTGTACCTTTTAAGCCCCAAAATGGGAGAGGTTACCTGTCTTCATTGCGGATGTGGATGGTCAGATCATACAGATACCCGGGTCTACAGCTGGATGACAAACTAGACTGGTCAGTGAACACCACCAGAAATATAAGAAAGAAAGGTCAAACCCTGCTGTTCTTCCTGAGGAGACTAGGATCCGGGAGAAGCTCCTGCTGATCTTATACCAATTAGTCATTGCCAGTTTGTGTTTTTACCCAGTAGTGTGCTGGGGAAGTAGCCTTAAAAGCAGGGATGCTACACGATTAGATAAGGTGGTCAGGAGAGCTGTTTCGGTGGTTGGATTGGAGCTGGAATCTCTTAAGGAAGTGGTGGAGAAGAGAACACTAAACAAAATGCTGTCTATCATGACTATCTCCAACCACCCATTGCACATGGTTTTCTGCAACCAGAAGAGTGTGTTTAGACTTGGAAGACTTCGGTCGCAAAGCTTAGGACTTAGAAAATCCTTTGTCCCCAGAGCCATTCGACCTCTTTAACTACAAGGGCATGAGAATGTGGACTGGGAGATCTAGGCTAAGGCCTCTCTGCTATATACATCTCGTCTGTTAGCTTCAGGGTCTGCTCAGTTACTCTTATTCTTTCCTATTTTGCCATTGCAGACTCATTTTTTTTGTCACGTTTATGCTGCTCTTTGCACAATTAATAATATTTGTACTGCTGCCACTTTGCCCCATATCATTGCACATCATGGCTGCACTGCAATTAAATTTTTTGTGATCGTATATGCTTTATTTATATGCTTCTTATAAACTGTATCTTGTAGTTTTTGTTTTTAACATTGCGCTAATGATGTGTGTATGTGTGTGTGTGTGTGTGTGTGTGTGTGTGCACTGTACTAGTAAAGTGTGTAAGTATACTGACTATATGCAAGTGTATATACTGTATAGTGTCCAAGGTACAAAATGTTTCTGTGCCACTGTCTCTATTGTTGCTGGATATCTAGAACTTCCTTCGGGATCAATGGAGTGTCTATCTAACTATTGATCTATTTCACACACTCACTGGACTCTCAGACAGAATAAATGCTTATTATATTGGGAACAATTGTGGGACATATGAGCCATTTTTTGCGGTACATTGTGTTTCAGTCCCTTTTTAGTAATATCTCCAGGAATTGTGTATAGTTTTTATTAATTTTACTAATTTTTGTGTTTTTTTATTGCTGTTTATGATTAATAAAGTTACACTGTTTAGCTTAGTTTTGTTGCCATTATTCCCCAAGCAATACATACTTTTGATAAGTTTATTTTTTTTTATTAATTTGCTTATTTTCTTTTTTATCACATACATTATCTGTAAGAAACCTGGTAAAAGAGCATCTGTTAAATGCTGTTATGGAAAATGTAAGAATGTTAAAAAAACACTTTGGCTCAGAATAATTGTGCTCTTCACACTGAGCTCTACAATTTGTATTTATACAGACAGTTTGTATTATAATAATGCAGTATTAATTTGTTCCTGTCCTTAATCATAAAAATCTCTAAGTGCCTTTCATTCTCATTTTAATGCAAACAGGATGAAAACCTGGACTAGAAAAAGAGTTCTTAAAAGGAATTGAGATGAATAGTTAGGTTTAAAATAATATTCATTAGATTCCACCAACTTTTTTGTTCTTAAATTGATTAATGGAGTTAATTATAATCACAGCAGCACCAATATATTTTATATTAGCTTTATTTAAAGCACTGTTCAGAACATTCAGACAATTCATTAAGTCATTATTTTATATGACTTAAAAAGTGCATTTTAAATGAAATAAAATAGCACTTTAGAAAATTTAAATAAAGGAAAAAGAAATAATTGGAAATGTCATCCTTGAACTTGTACTACTTCCCCAGGAACATTTCGAGCAAATTTGACTAACTGTTGTTGTTTCCACACATTTTATTTTTGATTGCTTGAAAAAAAGATCAGTAAATCCACTGTAATTTACTGATGATCATTGACCTGTTTTCTTACTAAACATCCAGACATTTGTTTGCCTCTTCCAGGAGGTTAAGAATCAACCAAAAATGCATCCGAATAATGACAATAATCACAGCTTTTGCAAATTATTATTCAAATGTTGTGGTCTGAATTGGAGAAGAGTGAGTTTTTAATTCAAACCGTGCAAAGTGGTACCAAATGAGTTGGCTCTGAATGTTTATTTCTATGTAAATCATTCTGCTTGCCTGCAATAACTTGGCAGTAAATCATGTCTTGTCCTTCCATTCACAGGTATTTATCTTTCATAATAATAAGCATTTTACATCATGTATTAGTGTCTACACACTTGTGACAACATATATAAAAATAAGTGGGTGGTATCATGCAAATAAGAGGCAGAAATAACAAATGCAATCTTGACGAATATCGATACAAATAATAACCAAGCTAAAGAAGTAACATGAGATTCAAGTATCATAAACTTGCATCAATAATTAATTTAAAAGTTTTTAAACCTTCCATGTTTGTTTTAGGTAAACACCAAAACTTGGTTTCCAAGGTAAGTTGAGGCATCTTGTCAATTCTGTTGCATCTTTTTTTCCTGTAACGTGATCAGTAAAATGAAATTACCTGCTGTGCAAATTAGTGGCTGCAGTTCATGAAGTAAATGCATTCAATTGATTTTTTTCCCTTTTTTGTGGAGCCAGAAAAAAAGATATTTTCATTCTGTTCCTGCCATTGGAGTCACCCTTACAATAATGAATTACAGGTTACTTAATATCTGCAATACAATCTGCAAAATAGGACATTGTGAGTTTTAGATGATGCACGAACACCATATTATCTATTTAACAAAGCAATGTGGGATACTTTTAGTGTTACTGGGTTTCTGAGTTACAAAACAACACTCCCCTGCCTCATGCTCACTGCACGTTCTTACCTCAGAGACATCATAGAACCCATTATCATCCCCCAATTCGCCAGCACACCCCCAACTTTATGTTCATGGATGATAATCCTCCACCACATCGTGGCAGAATTGTCACAGCTCGACTTCAGAAAGGTATATGGCCCCTCCTCTGGATTCCTCTAGATTATCCAGATGGTCCCTGGAAAACTTCCGACTGACCTGGACATGGGCTGACTTACAGTAAGCAGGGGAACCTTCCGTGCGATGCAAGATATTAAACCATGACGTCTTAGTAAGGGTACCAGCCTTGGAAACGATGGTCCCATTGACCAGCTCCTCCCGTGTAGTTCTGGGCTGATTCTTTACCATTCTTACACTCTAAAAAACGCTGGGTTGTTTTTTCTACCCAAGCGCTGGGTTGCCTCTGTTGGGTCATTTTTCTGGGTTATTTACAGAGAGTTGGGTAGTTTTTGTGTAACCTAGCTGCTGGGTTGAAGTTTGATTGTCTCCGCCCCCAAAGTTCACCGGTGGATTCAGCGGCTGTCAGTCAGAGCTTCGTGTCTCACTTGAGCTCCCACACCGCTGATGACGGTTCATTTAAGGGAAAATGACGTTAAATACAAGGTCTGTGTACACATGTTCACTCACCTAAGTCACATATGACTGAAAAATTATTACTATATGTGAGTTTATTACTGTTACCGTGTTAAGGTTAAACTTAAACTTTCAGGCTGGTCTGAGGTAAGTTAATTTAGCTGACAGTAGCTGCTATAGTTAGCCAAAGAAAGAAACAGATAAGATGTCTGAGCTTTTTATCTTTCTCTGTAGAATATTTGCAGGGTGACGAAACTGTAACTGTAGTGTTAGCATGACGCTAGCATTTAGTTAACATTAGAACTTTATTAATCTCACTGTTTGAGACAATAAAATGCTGGGGTGTTACAAAACACTGACCCTCTCACAAATATACACACCTGCTAACCCTCCCGTTTTTCACTAGCTAGTAATACATATACTCCGCGGTTAAAATTCGCCCGCGTTTCTCCCGAATTATAACAATATTTTACACCTTTCCCCCTTTGGCAAGTAGTATGCAAATATGACTGCTGCATGTAAGCTAACCAGGTAGCCCTATTTAACCAATGTTGCTTGTGACTCAGACTAAATTAACTATCAGTCAGCTGTACAGATAACTACTAGATGGAAGTATTAACATTTGGGTGATTATAATGTGCCAGTATGACACCAGCTATGACAATGCATCCCCTCGGTAATTAGCTTAAAATCAACACAGACCACAAGATCAACTAGTCTGACAAAAAAAAAAAAAATAATAATAATATATATATATACACACACATATATATATATATATATATATATATATATATATATATATATATATGAGCTTTATCCCAAAAGCCATGCTTATTTTGCTTATTTTATTTTTGGTAGTAGCTGTCTCCATGTTTTTGTTTCATGTTACCTATACCCTAGCTTTTGTCATTTTTTCATTTAGTATAAATCCTATTACACATTAAATTGATAGTCTTATTCAGTTTAATCTTTGTTATTCAACCAATTTTTAACTATTTTTCATTTCTTTCTAAGGTTGGCACCAACATGGTGGAATACCTCAAGCAGGCTGAAGTGTCAAGGCCGTACCCCTACTGTACATCCTGACGTTGGGAAATGATGCAGCGCTGCTCTCAGGCATTCGTCATTCTGGTGGGACAGGCTCTGGAGCAATGCACACTACTTGGGGCGGTTGATGTGTGCTTCAAGGCAATTTATATTTTTGACATTAACTATTTAAATTAGTGTGCACCTGTATAGGACTTTTTGTAATGTTGCTATGAAATAGCAAGGCCTACTTGAAAAGTCATAGACAGTGTTTGTATGTTAAAACGGAACCAGGGCTGGATAGTTTTGTTCTGCAGAAAAGATATCTAATGTCACAGAGAGATTCTGCTCTGTAGAAGCTGCCTCAGCCTATTTGTGTTATTACTCCATTCTGCCCTTATGAGTAATAGTATAGTAATGATGTCGCTGTTGATTATCTGTTCTTGTGCTTTTGAAAAATAAACGTTTTTTCTATGAACATTTAATAGGATGTTGTTTATTGCATATATGTATGGTTTGCAAAACTTTTAAGTTTTTTTGTAATAAACCAGTATATCAAAGTAATTTAACTGTTTATTTTTTTAACAGATTCATTGTAAAACATGAAAATAATAATAACCTATTTGTGAGGTAGAATTAACTTAACATTCCAGTTAAAATGAACCAACATCTCGGTAGAACATTTAACCAATTTATGTGGTAGAATTACCCCGGAATTATAGTTAAATATGACCCAGCATTTGGGTTGAATATTTAACCCATTTTGCTGGGTTAAAAAAATAACCCATTTTGCTGGGTTAAATTAACCCAGCATTTAGTTAGTCCAATAGTTACCCAGCAGCTGGGTTAAAAACAACCCAGATTGGGTTGTTTTTAACCCAGCATTTTTTAGGGTGTAGCATCATTAATAACCCATGTATCTACTTAGACTTTGGCTGATTGTGTGAATTTAGAATCATGAGCAGAGTGTAGCTGGACTATTTAAAAGTAAAATAACAGGTCTTTGAGGGTCAAAAATATGGCTGATAAGCAAGTGATCAAATCCTTATTTGACACAGTAATTCACAAATAAATTGTTAAAAAATCATACAATGTGATTTCCAAATTTTTTCTTTTTAGATTCTGTCTCTCACAATGGAAATGCACCTTTGCTGAAATTGTAGACCCCTCCATGATTTTTAAATAAGAGTGATCAAATACTTATTGACCTCACTGTATATATGTATGTTTGTGTGTGTGTATGTGTATATATATATATATATATATATATATATATATATAATATTATTTTTGTTCTGTTAAACTATTTGTGTATAAATTGTGTGGCACCCACTTATTTAAAGTATATGATGTTTGAAGTTAGGCTGTCTTTATTTTTAAGAAAGGATTAGGATGGTAAAAGGAGACCATAATTGTAAAAGTCAATAATATTGCTTGTCCTGTATGCACAATAAGATTTTAGTCAAGATCATAATAGTTTCAAGTAAGTCAGGGCTAAAGAAGGAAAAAAAAGAATCTGAAAGAGAGTGGTGCTACAAATGACACATCTATTTCATTTTTAACAGTGTAACAGAAATAGGTCTTGAAGTTTGTGGCAAGACTGAGAATGTATTATAATATATGTATTTTTTTTTCATAATGTTAGCTGTAGGCCTACAGGGCTGTGGGCGATGCCAAATACATTTTAAAACTGACAAAAAGAATGTAAATTCAAAGAAAATGTTACATTTTATGTAAACTTTAAAAAATATAGATTTCTGAACATGTTGTTTAAAGGCATCGAGCCTCAACCAGGGGATAATTGCTATAAGTTAAAGGTTATGTTATGTACTACTGTACCGTATGTTACACTGTGGGATCATCAAGAGATCACATTCAGTCTCATGTCTTTTACCTGATAATACAGCAGATTGTGGGGGACTGCAGGGCCGCTCCGGCTTCAAACTCTATGCATACCACCTGTCCTCAACAGTGTTTAAGGCGTGGGTCGTGCTGTGGTCGTGCGAAGTTATCATCCTTCTTCACCTGCTGAGACAGAGAAATAGACTCGTTAGAGGGATCATTAGCCTCGCTTTCAATTTCCGCATCACCGCTGTGCATCTGTAGGCGGCTGCACCAACCACGCGGCCTTTTCCATTTCTTCTTTGCGACAACGGCACGTGCGGCTCCTAGCCCGGGCTAATTGCGACCTAGAAGTAGAGACACAGGTAGCTTGGAAATTACGCCAGCTTTGAGTTTACAGTATATTTACCCGGGTGATCTTGTAATATAATGTGCACCGTGGGCACTTTGCGCCGATCGCAGTGCCACAGGTGACAGAAATGGTTGTTGCATGGGGTCACATTGCGGGGAGCAATGCCACGTTTACCCAGCGTGTGGGAGGTGCGCAGGATCTACACTGAAGCTGGCGAGGAGACACACATATATACTGTACATGAATTTTATTATACAGCAGGCCACAATTGGAACAATGCAGTAGAGTGTAATTACAGACTTTGTTCTGCAGCCTACTCTGTACACTACAGCCTTTTCATGAGGTTAAAACCAAGTAAGAATGTAATGTCATCTTTCACAGTTTGCTTGTACTGACAAAATAGACTTCTTTTAAATTCTATACTTTACAAAATGATATACTTTTTTAGTGACATTACAATGTATTAGTTGCTATGGTTTATCATGGCCACAATTGGTTTTTAAGGTCCAAATTATGCCTCACACAGAGTAAGGAATCACAAGTGTAGTTAGGGTGATGAGACAGAGCCTTGGTAAATTGAATTCTAAAGTTAATTGTGTGCATACATAATTCAGCTAGAGCATGTCGCAGTTTGCATTGCATCCACAGCCATATTCTCATTTTGGGCCCAAATAAATAAATAATATACAGGTGTGTGAAAAAGTGTTTGCCCCCTTACTGCTTTTTTTCTTCTTTTTTTTTTTTTTTGCATATTTGTCACACTTTGTCAAGCACAGTTATTAAATAAAGGTTTTTATTATTAAGGAAAACCAAAAACCAAAACTACATAGTCCTGTATGAAAAATGTGTGTATACTGTGTGTATACTATGTGTGTGTGTGTGTGTGTGTGTGTACGTACTGTATAGTGTATAATGTGGGAGGAAACCGGAGTCTCATGGGGAAAAACCCATCGAGCATGGGAAGAAAATAAGGCGGTAATTAAACTTGGACCCTTGACAGGTGACAAACTGCTAACCACTAAGTCACTGTCCTGCCATACTTAAACAAATGATCATTAGTAATCATTAAATTTAATGTGGAGAAAGGCTGACTTTGTGTCAGAACTGTATGTATATTGTATTAATCGGTTTATTGTTCTACTGCCTCACTAAAAAGCAATCACTGTCCAATCAAAGAGCTATGTTGCAGTTGCGGTATTGTGGAAATTTAAAGGAGAAGAAAAAGACCTAAAGATTTTATAGACTCGCATTTTTATTAATTATACTGCACAGAACTTGTTATAATTAAGCATAGTATTTGTTTTGCCACAGGCTTTATGCCAGATCCCATTCCAGACACAAGACTCCTTATTTCACCCAGGCTTTGGGCTGGAACTGAGAGGGCACTAAAACCGGATGAGAGTTAACTTGGTTTAAAATACAGACAGATTACAGCAGGACCTAAGGGTTACTTGATCAAATTTATGATGGATGTAATACAAACACCTGGTGTTTCTTATTTTTATTGTTTTTTATCTTAGTACAAGGCTTGTTTAGGGCTTATTTCATTTTACTCGCCAGTCTGTTGTTTCTTTGTTAGAATCATCATGGAGAACACTACAGTGTTGGGAGCATAGAGAAAGGAAGACTGGCTCAATTAAACATTTTATTGCCCGATTCAGGTGGTGAAAAGAAACTTCAGCAACTTTTCCATTGCTGCGTACATTTCACTACTGATACCATATCCATAACCAGCATTGGGGATAAATGGATAAGAGCATTTAAGCACCACTAGGGTACACTATGTATATCTTCTTATGCTGTATGATGCACCTAATGGTTTATTTTTCAGGTATTTGTCAGTTGTGCTTTTACAGGTGCAGCGTCATGAAAAAATTTCTGATCTCTTATTGAGTTCTTCTTCTAGTTTTGCACATTTCTCACCTTTTATATCTTCAAACAAAACATAATAAGAAAAAGACAACCTGAATAAGCTTTTAAATGATCATTTTAGGATTTATTGAATGAAGAGGTTATCAAACATAAACAGGCCTGAAAAAGTAATTTCCCTCTTAGTCACTTACACAGTCACTTCTCTAAATCTCTTATCTTGTACAGGGTTGCAGAAAACCACCTCAAAGAGTGTCTCCCAGGGGACCCAGGGCACGAGGCAGTTTACACCCTGGGGATGCAATGCAATCCATCACAGCAGAGACTCACTTGTCTACTACGGGCAATTTGGAAACACCATTTAGCCTAATCAGTTTTCCTTTAGACTGCCTTGTGGGAAGAAAACGAAACCAAAATTCAGTTAACCCACATGCATACCTGAAGCAATTTATGACACAAAAAATGTAAAAAAAAAAAAAAAAAAGTGCTTCATTCCACAAAAGCCTTAACATAAAATGAAAGACCATGTATCCAGTTGTATTTTTTTTTTTTTTGGCTCTGCTACTGTATGGTGAGTGTTGTCCAGTTGTCCATGTGTACCTGTCTGTCTTTCTGTCTGTCCATCTATTTATCTGAAATTCTAATTAGTGCAAAAATTGAGTGGTTGAATGTTGTTTTGTACAGTAGGATTTATATGGAATTATCTTTGAGACGAGCAGATGAACTGATTAGATTTTGAAATTTATCCTAACAGGGACAAGGTCACGGCAAGGGCTGATATATATATATATATATATATCTTATTCTGTGTTTGAAGTAAAGCTTAAGGATATACAAGCATACAAATTAGATGGACTAGACTTCCAGCTTTTGTCTGTTGAAGTCCATAGGTGCACAGAGTGTATACATGCTACGTGTAACTAATTAGAGTAAACACCATTATGTAATTTATTCACGAGGTGCAATATAATTATGGGATTACAGAGACAAATTTAGCTAGAGATACCCACAAAGTGAGTCATTTTTTGGTAAATAATGGCTGACCTTGTTTATTCACCATATCAATTCCCTGTATTGTAACTGAACTGTGTAATGTATTTAAGCAAACTATGCTGGAAATGTAGCTGGCACTGCTTTCCCCATTCCTGCTGTTGTACATTACCTTATTAAAAATGAAATGAAAGGTCACTGTAGTGTGTTGGATGGAGCATGTAAGATGTGAATTGGAAGGATGGCCTCTGTATCCTTATTTGAGAACAGTTCCAGGGTAAAAATGTTGAGTGTTTGCACATTTGACATGCAGACCTTGTATTTGCAAACTGAACATTTCATAATATTTGCTAAATATATATTGCTTTGAAACTAACAATAAAAGATTACATAGAGCCAGACCTACAGTATTACAACTCGACTTATTTCCTTGAGCTCATCTGCAGTCAGGAGTCTATAAGAATGGACCCTGAACACCCACTGCACTAAACTAGATAAAAATCTCAACATTATTTCTGATACGTTACATTAGGAAATTACTGTATAAACATTATTTTATTAAGTGCAGTGCAGTGTTGTAAAAAAGTTTTTGTCCCTTCCTGATTTTTTTGTGTGTATTTGTCACAATTAAATGATTTAAAACAAAATTTAACTTTAAATAATACACAAAGATAACAATGCAAAACGCATTGTACGTATGTGGCAGAAGTAAAATAAAAAATTATATAAAAAAGAGCAAGCAGCATTTTTGTGGTCAAATGCCTTGTTCATAAAAACAAAACAGACTCGATCTTCCAATAGGAAGGATGCAGAAAAGCATCTTGACATACTTAAGTCTTTTTTAAAGTGCAGTGAATGGTTTGACTAAAAAGTGAACAGTAAAGAACAGTTATGTAGGCCTTTGGGTATCATGGATACAGATTCTGAGACTTCTCTTCTTGGCTGGAGTGGCAAGATTAAAACCCAATATGATCTGTTGCAGTTCTCAAAATTCCTTTAAATTTTGATGTTTTGTGTATTCAGAGATTATGCTTAACATGTTATGAGGAATGTTTAATGGAATTCTTGTAGACTTTTTGTCAGCTCAAATCAGCTTGCTCAGACACTTGACACCACAGTTTTTTTTTTTTTCCCACACCAAATTTACAGATTGTTGTGTGTGGATTTTCCAGGAGATGAACAGTTTCTGAAATACTCGATATAGCCCATTTGGAATTGGAAATCAAGCCATAGTTTAAGCCACAGTAAATGTTCTCCATTCTGACGTTTGATCTGAATTTTAAGTAAAGCTTTTCAGCCGCACTTGTGTCTAATGTAGATGTTCACTGACTTTTATTAAATAGTTTCCCTAAAATTGTGGGGATTTGATTAATTTTACTTGGTTTCTATGGACATAGACTAATATTCTACAAATAGACCTAGACTAATATTCTAAAAAATGTTAACAAATATAACACATGGCTATAAAATAAAGAAATATACAGTAAATAACCAAAGAATTAAGTACAGTGGAACCCTGGATTACGAGCATAATTTGTTCTAGAAGCGGGCATTTATCCCAAAACACTCGTTAATCAAAATAAATAAGGAATAATGGAAACTCTAATTATTCGTTCCACAGCCCAAAAAAAAAAATGCATAAAAATAAGTAATGCCAAATACAAAAGTAAAAATAAATCCCAAAAGATAAGTGTTTCCGTTTATGCGCGCAGGCGCTGTGTCTGAATCAGCCCCTCCCCCTCTCCCCTTCTCACCTTACACAGTAAACCTTTCTTCTCTTTTATTTAATTTTTCCACACAGGCACACATCGGAAAAATTAGCAAGGAAAGCTAATGACACTCGCGTGAGCGCATACTAACAGAATCACTGTTGTAAAGTCAAACAAACAAATGAACCTGCACTTTACCTTTGAAAAGAATTGTGACAGAGTAGTGTTTCTGTGTAAAGCAGTGTGTGTTTGTGTGTGTGTGTGTGTGTGTGAAGCCGAAAGGAGGAGGTGGGGCATGGCGTGTAAAGGCGAGAGAGTGTGTGTGTGTGTGTGTGTGTGTGTGTGAAGGCGCATGGTGTTAAAATACGCGTGCGCACACACATAACGACAGGCTGATACAGATAGGGAAATGGATCTTCGGTTATTTAACCTCTCTAATGAGACTTTTTTTTGCTTTACACGCGCGCACACATGCAATATAAGAAACAGTGCACACATGCTTACAAACACAAAATAAAAGATATTTTACACGCACACACGTGGTCACAGTATTATAGTAAACAGTATACGTGTGCACGGATGTTGATTATACCAGTAAAAGACGAGCACTTGGACCTAGCAGGGGAGACGATTACCCACAATTTTGCAGAGAGAGAAAAAACGTTGGTTTAGTTGTGATCACATGACGCTCAGCGTCAAAACAAGAAGCGCATGCGTAAAACAAGAAAACCAAGACTTGAGCATTTTACAAGTTAAAATTGATTAACATTTTTAACCGCGTTACTCGCAATCCGAGGTTGCACTGTAGATATAAATCACAACACTTTTCTGTGGTTATTTGCATGGCTAATATACTTATAATAAACCTAGTATTTTAGAAAGTGTAATAAGAGCAAATCTAAACTATTTATTGTTTTAAAAAAAAAATTATGTGTAGCCTTTATAAAGTATTGGCCTTTTGTACCTGGGGAAACCACCCGTCAGTATAGGACATGACTTGCGTGCAAAAAAAAATTGACATTCCAGAGCAGACAAAAAAGCTAAAGCTGTCTAAAAACTAGGACTAAAGCTTTGAGCTAGGAAACAGGAGCTATGAATTATAAAAGCATTATTATGCAAACCATAAAATGAAATGTCCTGCTAAAACAACAGCAATCACACTTTATTGATACTAAGATCGCCTATTTATTAAGCTAAACACAAAGAAGATACAAAGTTTATCTGTAATAAACATAATTAATTTAGAAGAAAGAACGTAAGAACGTAACTCAATGACGGTACATACAATACTTTTTAATTTTTCAGCATAATGACAATAAGCTATGCGTAAGAAGACCAACTTTTAAACATAAGGAAATATATAGAGAAGGATGTTAGACATTGGAAACTAAATGACTTCCTCATAGTTTATAATAACAAGTACATAAGTACTGTAACAAATGCAGAAGTCCCATTTCTCCCAGAATTTTTGGGGTCAGGATGCCCTTCCTGACGCAACCCTCCCATTTTTTTCAGGATGCAAAATACTTCTAATTACCCATAATCACTTTGCGGTCAATAATTAGAACCACAGCTGGGACACACTCCTTTAAATACAAAGTCCCCCGGCTTTCAATTTGCTGCTTGGGACCCAGACCTGGACTCAGGAATTATAGTAACTCAAAGCTGAATTAAGTTGACAAATCAACCATTTTGTTAAGGCTTTCATTAAAGAATTATGTAGATCTTGGGGTTCATATAGTGGTATGGTAAACAGTGATTCTTTGATATTGTTTATTATCCTGCAAAATGTATTGCAATTTAAAATCATGTAATACAATACAAATGTCATGTTTTTCCAAAACTAGCTATTGTACTGATTACTGAAGAGAAAAGATATAACCACTGTAACAAGCAAATCATAGCAATAGCATTTCTCTGCAAATGTCAGTGCAGTTACTTGGAAAATATATCCATATGTTTAAAATAAATAAGGTAAATTAAATATTTATTGGGGTCTGTTTGAATACTCTCAGGCCTTAATGTACTCATTAGGACTCCTTAGGTTCTCCTCAGAACTTTTCATTAGGAATAACAATTTAAGAGGCAATTAAATTCCTGACTGTTCAAACCCTGTGATAACACTGAGCAAACATGGGCTTCTTAAGCAGCTGACACGATCTGAAAATAAAGATAATTGATGGCTACAAAGCATGAAAAGGCTATAAAAAGATCAAAATGCTTTCAGCTTGCAATTTGCACTGTGCGAAATGTCATTAAGAAATGGCAGTTAGGGAGGATGAGTGAAAGTCAAGGCAAGAATATTAGGCCAGGAAAACTTTTTAGCTGGCTAGTAACAAAAGTAAACCCCTTCAATGATAAATTGCAAATGTAAGAAAGTAACTACTGTAACACAGAAGTGAAGGTACACTGTTCTGCTGTGCAGTCACTAAATTTAAGTGTAACTCTCAAAATCGCCTATGTGTCATAAAGAAATGAGGAACCGGCCACACCTGGTCATGCAACTGCTTGTCAACCATTTGATCAAATATTTATAACCTAAACAAAAGTAGTTGTATGTGTGTATCATTCCTGAATAGTTAATAGCACTCTTTTGTCAAACCCTTGAATTAAAGCTGAAAGTCTTGGCTTTGCTCACATCTTGAATGTTAAATATCAATGTGGTGGTGTACAATGCCAAAAAAAATTATTATTGCTTCAATATTTATGTATGTTCTTTGGTATGGGGTTACAAAAAACTTTTTGCACACAACCATTTGCTGCTGCAGTATAAAAAAAAAAATCTGGTGGTAAACTTGCCTTTACCTGGTGACAGCAGCAGTAATATATCTTAAATGGCAATAGACAAATTGGGCATTACATAAATTATATGCAAAGCAATAAAAATCACTTATTATGTCATTATTAAGTGATTGAACCAGGTTAAATTGGCTTAACCTCTCTATGGATCAAGTGTGTAAAAATGTAAGCACTGGACAAAGCAATTTAGTGATTCTGATGTTTAATGTGTTATTACAGTATAAGCTTAATGGTGACCTATGAAATGTTATAATAGAGGTATGGGAGCGTAATTAATTTGGATATTGGGTACACAACCATTAATTTCTAAAAATAAATATATTGATTGATTAATTGATTATTCATTGTTATTTACTTATTGAAGTCACTGTGGCTCCAGTAACACTGGGCACAAAGTGGAATTGGCCTGGGCTGGGACACCTGTTCATTACAATGCACCATGGACACACAAATTTTCAAACATAGTCATTCTATACATAAATGCAACTCTGTAGCACGTCTCTCTCCTTTGGAAAAATTCTTTGAACAATTAGGGGAGGGGGGGGGGGGGGCTGAGAACCCAAAAGAAACCCAGGGGAACATGTTAAAAACATGCAAAAGCTGAGCTTGGGTTTAACATTTTATTTATTTCATTTCATTTAATGTCTGGGTATATGAGGTATATACATTGGTACTGTATAATGTGTGCAAAGAACTATTCCAAAGCATGACATTTGTAATATATTACATGATTTTGAATTGCAATGCAATTTGGGAGGACATACTGTAATATGGGTAATAAAACACATCAAGATGCTTTTTGGAATTTTTGGCCAGTATGTTCGTTTGTTTGTGCATGCATCATGTAAAAACTACTGAACAAATTTAAATTGGAATTTTAGAGGTGCATTTGGCCGAGCTCGAGTTAACATATAGGCTTTGTTTTTTTACCACAATCGGAAGAGAAGATATGCTACTTTAAAATTTAAATGGAAAACACACTTATAAAAAAAGTAATAAATCGACCTTGAAAAAAATCATTAGTTAATCTCAAAATAAAAGATTAACTTATGAGTGTGCAGTTGATGATCTCACACCTTCATTCCGCGCACTTCACGGTAACACGTAAAAATTTTAGTTCATTCCAAAATTCAACAGATGCCGTTGAACATTTTTTGAACGCGCTTATGAGTGTGCAATTAAATTCCACAATAACGAAGTCGCGGGCACATCTAGTATTTAATAAATGTAATAAAATTCATTCAAATGTTACACCAACTGCAGAAAGAAAAGACAGCCGTGCAGGACTACTACTGTATAAGGTAGTCACAATCACGTACTTTATGATGTGCCAGTTGTCACAAACATGTGACTCTGCCGGCTGTGCCGCATTGATTGTTATGGTCTGAGTCACCTGAAAGCACAAAACAAAAAAAAAGCATTCTAGCACTGAGCAACATTTCCATGTGCCAGGTCCTGAAGACCAAGGCCAGGAAATGCAATGGCTGAGTCTGTAAGCGGTCTGACAGAGGAGATTGATTAAAATTACTGGAGTTGGGTTAAAAAATGCCCAATGCATTACTAAAACCTGGATGTAGAATTAGGTTCTAGGACTGATTTTCTTCGAATGAAGAGTAATGTGGTTATGGTAGAGGGATTGCACAGAGTAAAATGCTTCCTATATTTAGTTCCATAAACTAGAACTAAATAAAATATTCCTACATGGCCCAAAATACAAATGATACAGTGAAAGTCCAGCTAGAAATGTACATTTACTGTTCCTTTGGTTAAAGAAAAAAGAGCAGGCTAATGAGAATTGCAGCTTTCTGTTCAGCATGCTCATTATTTTGAAGAATTACAGCCTTGAAAAGCTTGACGTAAACAATATAAAGTACAAATCGTGCTGTCTATCTTTTGTTGTGTGTGCGTGTGTGTGCATAATGATTTGATATCTGCAATATTTTTAGCCCTCCTGTGCAATAAATGTAATGAGCTGATGAGCAGTGTTTGGAAGAATGAATTAGGGTGTGTGTGTTTTTTTCTAAGTGTGATGATAAAAAAGGGAGTCATTATTATTTTTCTTTGTATGCTGTAGCATTACTGTTTCCCTTTACGGGAACTAAGGAGTCTAAGCCTGGCCCAGCATGACAATGCTCCTGTGCACAAATCATGGTCTATGAAGTGGAAGAACTCGAGTGGTCTGCATAGTGCCGTGACCTCAACCACACTAAAGACCTTGAGATGAAACAGAATGCCTGCATTAGTGGATGAATGAATAAATGAATGAATGAGCAAAACTTCCTCTAACCAAGTATCTGAATTTAGTGGAAAGCCTTCCCTGAAGACTGGAGGTTATTATAACAACAAAGCAGGGACTTAATCTTAAATGGTATATTTAGAAAGATAACGATTAGGCGTTTGGCCATAGCATGTACACTACTGTTCAAAAGTTTTAGAACACTTGCAAATTTCTTTTTTTTTTTTGTTTAGTGATTTATTTTCTACATTCTACAACAATACTGGGGATTTCAAAACTATAAAATAACACATATGGGATTAGGTAATTACGTAACAACAACAAAAACAACAGTTAGTTGTTATTTTAAGACACAGAGGTCAGCCTTTCTGTAATAGTTCTTGCAAGAACAGTATTGTCAAGTGCATTTGCAAAATCTGTCAAGCACCATAATGAAACTGGCTCTCATGAAGGCCATCACAGGAGGGCGAGACCAAAACCTACCTCTGCCGCAGACGAGAAGTTCATTTAGAGTTATCAGCCTGAAAAATGACCAATTAACAGCACCTCAGATTAGAGGCGTTATGAAGTCTTTACAGAGCAGAAGTAGCAGAAACATCACCATTAACTGTTCAAAGGAGATTAATGCATTTTTTCCTTTACAATGTAGAAAGAAATAAAAATCAGGAACCATCATGGAGTCTAAAACTTTTGAACGGTAGTGTATGAGGCTGAATAATAGTTTGAATTGTGGTATTACAGTATATTAATTTTACCATAGAGCTATAAAAATAGGCAGAGAGATACAGTAAATACACAGTCATACTGTAGTATGTCTATTTAGGAAAACATAATCTGCTGCTGCTGATGACAAACAGGAGAAGTCTACAGTATGAACAATGACTTTTTCCTCTCTGTAAATATAAACTCCTTCAGTGTTGCAACGCATCTTTAATCTCCAAAGGGATTCATGGAGTTTCACTTCATGGAGTCACAAAGGATAAATATGTCATTCTGGGTCAAACCAGCTTTTAGTTTTGTACTAAAGACAACACATGTTGGCCTATGCTGTATTTATGTGCCAGAGCATGTGGAATGTTGCTGTTTTGTTTGGGCCTAAGATACAGTAGTTCTTTGTTGCTATTTTTTAAAACCACTAATGCAGTCATACACTGAAACATACGAATAGTTTGACAGCAAAATGCTTCCAAACCTTTACTCGTTTTGGGTAATTAGATTCTTTGACACACAAGCTTGTCTGTGAGAAAACGTTTAACTTGAAAACTGCTAAATAATCTTAATAAACATGTTAAAGTTTATCCCATTGCTTCCTTCTTTCCCGTGATCAGTGAAGCACAGAGGCTACTGTGAGTGGTTTAAATGTGTTCAGCAAGATTTTTGAGAATGTTGAAGCCAAGAAAAAAGATGTTTACACTATTACTTCCACTGCAGTCACACCAGCAGTAATACTGTATGTGTCGCTAAACACCTGCAATATGTTCTGTGAAATATGCAATTTTTATGTTGTTCAAGCATCATATTATAAACTTAAACCGATGTGGAATACATTAGTGTAGACACTGTGCTGAAGAAGAGAAAGAATGTTCTATAGCTTAAAATATGCACAAGCGATTAGTGTACAAGAGATATGAGATGCACATGGTGTGTGTAGTATTGTATTTGTTTTGCCTGGTTCTGGTTATAAACCTTAAGGGATGACTAAACAGTGGGCAGGTGCTCAGTTGATGCACGAACGGATGTTAAACAATGCATACCTCTGCTATGTTGGAGCTGTCGTTATGTACCGAAGCGAAACTAAAACTGGTAGAGGAGCAGGCTGATGATGCTGTGAACAGATGTTTTTGTATTGATGGTAATGTGTCTTATGGTCCTTAACGATCTGTGCAATTAAAAAGGTTTTGTGTGCAACAAAACTTGAAACCTTATTCCTGGATCTAATTTGCTTCCACTACTTGCTGTCTGATTCAATACAAAATCACATTGTATGAGTCTTCTATTGATTTTTTTTCTATCAAAGCTCAGTTATCATTTTATTGACACTAATGTGCATACTTAAAAGAACATAAATATAACTGCAGGGAGATATATTAGATATATCAATTTTGATGAAACTGTAAAAGGTGGAGTTATAGCATTTTAAAAAATGACACAGAATTTACAATGACATGACATAACCAGGCCAATTTTTATTTAATATTTTGCATTTGTACTTTTCTTCACTCAAAGAAAACATGCATACAATAATCTTTTTTTTTTTTGCAGTACTTCCTGCTTTAGCGGAACAAACTTATTTTTCTCAAAACTGTAAAAATGGAATGGAGGTATCTTATTTTGTTGTCAAACTGTTCATATGTTTGTTTGTTTGTTTTATAATGCTGTGAACCTTAGCAAAGACACAGGGATAAGATGGTATTTTGCAAATTTAAGGAACATACAAAAATGTCTCTTTAATTAAGAATGTTTTAACCTTAAAAAAAAAATGCTATTAATGTCTTCTTAATACTGTTTGCATACTTACTCAAGTCAAATCATCTGTGTTTTCACTTTTACTTTCTCATATGACCTTTTTTCATGTTTCCTCACCCTGCTCTTAAAGAATCAATGTGAAAACTCAGTGAAATCGAATACTATGTCACACTGCTGTGATCTTGTGCCTTGCTTTCTGTGTGCTTTGATCAAGTGTATTCCTAAAAATCAATATTCTTACAGTAACATTTAATACTGTTTTTAGTAGTTTTATAATTTACCATATTAAGCCATGTCTCAAGCATTATTATTATTATTATTATTATTATTAGACTATGACATATACCTATGTAAACCATATACAATATACATATAACTCAAAGTCTCAAAATGGCATAATACATATAACAAAGTCTCAAAATGGCATAATTTTATGTGTTTTTATTTATTTATTTTTTTAGCTTTAAACTAATTCCCAACTTTTTCACCTCTTTTTGATCTCAGGCAGAGAAATTAAAAATTAGTTATGTATTAGGTCTATAGATATGAGCTATTCTCATCCCACCTTCATTCAGGCTTCTCATGCTGTGTCAAGAAAGAGCAAATAAAGAGCTCTTCCCAAGCGCTTACTGAATTCTCATCAAGAGTCTTTCTTTTCTCAGCAATATGATTTACTTACTCACTCACGCATCGTCAATACCGCTTAATCCTGTATTCAGGGTCCTATCCCAGGAGACTTAGGGCACGAGGCAGAGTAAACCCCTGGACAGGATGCCAATCCATCGCAGGGCACACACACATACACACACTCACACACGCACTATGGGCAATTTGGGAATGCCAATTAACCTAACCTACATGTCTTTGGACTGTGGGAGGGTACCGGCTTATCCGGAGGAAACCCATTAAGCATAAGGAGAATATGCGAACACCACGCACAAAGAGACGGGAATTAGGCCTGGCCGGGAATCAAACCCAGACCCTGGAGGTGCAAGGCAACAGTGCTAACCACTACACCACTGTGCCACCCAATATGATTTATTCACACAAAACATTTTTTATGATTAATTTTGTGTTATATTTGTGGGCTGCACCTTTTTTATTTGTTTATTTATAAATGATTTTTTTATGTATTAGGTCTAGAAATTCTACATTGTAAAATAGAAACAAAATGATTTGTACTGAAGTTATAGTTTGCGCAGGGACCTCGCACCTCCAGGTATGATTCCTGGCTTGGGTCTATGTGCAGCTTAAGCTAATTGGTATTTCCAAATTGCCCATTGTGGCTTGAGTCCTCCGAGATAGGCACCAGGCTTCCCTTGACCCAGAACAGCATAAGTGGTATAGCATATATGAGCTAGCTAGCTGTCACTAAAAAAAATGTTTTTTGGATGGAAATTTATGAGTTAATAACGAGAAAAAGATCTTTACAATTTTTAATTGCTTGACCTTTTAAAAACCTTATGGATAAGATTTTTAAGGCCCCTGCTGGCTGAATGAAGCAAGCACTAAAGTGGGGAATATATAAAAATAAGCTGAACATTGGGAGATTGAGGTGTTGGACTGCTGGTCAGAAGGTACCTGGTTCAAGCCAAGCTGCCATTGTTAGACCACTAAGCAAGGTCTTTCACCATCACCTGCTCAAATAAAGTTGAGCTCGCAACCTGTAAGAAACCGTCATTAAAACCACAGATATATCTCCAGGAAGGTGAGTATTCATCATCCAATGGCCTTTGGATGGACTCTTACCTATATATGTATTATATCAACATGCATATTGCTCCCTAGTAGCTCTAATATTGCAAATTTAATTCAATTCAATTTTATTTTATTTGTATAGCGCTTTTACCAATTGGCATTGTCCCAAAGCAGCTTTACACAATCAAAAGAATTAATTAAGAATTTGTATGGAATTTGAATGTGTACAGTATGATTCAAAATGGTCAGTTTGTCCCTGGTAAGGAATCCAAAGGCGACAGTGGCAAGGAAAAACTCCCTGAGATGGTAGTAGGAAGAAACCTTGGGAGGAACCAGACTCAACAGGGAACCCATCCTCATTTGGGTGAAACAGAGAGCAGGAATTGATCTGCATTCATACTGTGTGTGTTAGTTGGCAGGCAGTTCAGCATAACAGTTGATGTTAATTGATGTTTATATGGAGTTCAGGTAGTTATTGAAAACTCAGGTAGACTTGTATGAAGTTCCAGTCCTGAACTATCGAACTGTCAAGTCCTCAGAGAAACAGCTGTCAACACCAGTCGAGGCCAGAACCATCTTCTAGGTAGAGAGAACCATACCCAGACACGAGACGCATCCCAAAGCATCCATGTGACGAGATCTCCAACCAGAAGCGTTGGGTCAGACAGGTTTGGAAGGCAGAGAGAGTTTGGATCACTGGCAGCTCAGGAACGTCATGTGTAGCTCGACAGAGAGAGAGAAGGAGAGAGAGGGGGAGAGAGGGAAGAGAAAGAGCGGGAGAGAGAGCAGAAGAGGAGAGAACAGTTAGGTCTGGTCACAGTAACATAATGTATAATTACATGTATATTTACTGTAGAGTGAAAGCAGAGACTCCGGCAGGACTAACTATGACAGCATAACTAAAAGGAAGAGCCAGAAGGAAACACAGACATGAGGGCTTCCTGAGATGTAAAAGCAACCAATCACCTCACTGTCAGCAAGAAGACAGCATCCAAACATACCAGTTCACCATAATACTCTACGTCCATGAGTCCCCCAGATCTGCTCCTTTACCTAAGGCAAATCAATTTATAAAAATGCTTGATTAAATAAATAGGTTTTTAGCCTGGACTTAAACACTGAGACTGTGTCTGAGTCCCGAATTAATTCCATTAATAACATAGAAAGTTTACTTTCCTCACAGCTCAAGGATCAATGCTGTTCCTAATTGTCCTGTCTCACCCATTTCTCCTAGTAAATTTTACGAGAAACACACCAGTAACATATCAGACAAAACAGAAACTAAATTGAGTCTGAAATGAGAATTCCAATCTTGTCTCCTGAGTTCTAGAAGAGAAAATTTTTCCTCTGAGTGATTATGTAGTCCCGGCTACTCCATCATCACATACAGAAGAGAAGCAGGTTTCAGAGCACTGCCATAGTTTTATTGCTTTGCACAAGATAATGTACCCAGCTAGTGTCCCTGAGGTAAGAGGCATTTTATAGAATTGCCATTTTCCCTAAAGTATAAGAGCTGAGCTTCAAAATTATAATCAGTGAAAGGTAATAAATGCCAATTTCTGCATTTTTCCCCATATCCCTGGATAAACCTACAGTACAGTAGGTGCTAGATTTTTAGGCAGTTTGAATGCAACTGAAAAATAAAAAAAAGAACAATTGTAGTTCTTTTCTCTTTTTCAGTTAAACCTTTTTTGTATCTTTTTTCTATGTCTTTAAGTGCAGCAAACACAAAGGCAAAATCTGAGCCAGTACGCAATGCAGAAACTGATGAAAAAACTGAGCTAAAAAAAGAAGCTGAATCTTTCTGTCAGTCAAATGACCTCCATAATTTCATTATTGCTTAAAAGACATTTCAGTCTGAGCTCAACATTTGTGTGGCCTTTTTATAAATGCATACTGATTTGTTGTGCAATGCAAAGCCAAAGTTTCTTCCTAGCTTTCGATTCCTGGTGCTGATGTCATTGATTTTAAATCCAGTGCAGCTGCAGTAATTTCCCTTGTCACCAGAACATTTTGGACCTGGAGATGCTCAGTCATGTGAATTATTTTTATTTATTTATTTATTTATTTATTTTTTACTCTGAACCACATCCAGTGGTGGAAGGGACCAGTACAGATAAGGAAATCCAAACAATCTCTTGGACATCACTCATGGGCCTTCTGCCTTATTGTGCTCGGAGAAGAGTTTTATGCCAGAAGAAAAAAAAGAAACAAAGAAAAACAACTGTTAACGTACTGTACTCATGTTTACATATGCAATGCCTTCCAATACAGGAGTCTTTTAATGATTTTCTTTTAACTCGAGAGAATTGTCTTTAGAACTTAGTTCTAAATACTAAAACATTTTGATTGTTTAAACCATGTCTGTAAGGATGAGTTTTGACTTCATGGCAGAGGCAAACAGGAGCTGGACTAAAATGGCCAGGATTATGCTTCTGGGACCGGTTTCTCGATAACGCACACTATTCACGAGCTAAGAAAAATCTTACGTAAAGTGACAACTTTTCTAAGTGTATTTCCTTGAACTGTCCCTTAGAAGTCTTCTTAAGTTGCTGCCTCTTATGTCTGACGTTACAAGGCGCTGTCTACAGTGAAGGTCCTGAATTAGCCGACATCGGTTGCGCCGGAATCGATTTTTGACTCCTTTTGCATAACAGCGTTAAGAAAGACGACACTTTCTATGCAAATTAAACATTGCACTAAATTCTTTTAATAGCGTTTATTTCGACATGGGTTAACTTATCAATAGCATGCCATAATAGACAAATATATAAATTAAATCACCAAACTGTCACTAATATTTTCATGTAACCTGTAGTGACAGTGAAAGAAACCGAGTATACAATCATAGTTGACTGACAAACAGCTGACAACACTTCTCACCAGCTTCAGGAACAGTGTGAAGCTAGCCAGTGGTTGGGGTTGTATAGCACACTTATGGAATGAATACGATGAGATGGCAGAGTAGAGGTTTAATACCCCTACAGTATCTCATCTACACGGTTTCGCGCGGTGGCCGTAAGTAAAGTTCATCATGATTCAGCGCAAGTTTTGGTGCCGTGGTTAAGTTTCCATTTTACCACGCAAAAAAATTAAACATGTTTAACATGCGAAAGCTCGCGGACCTTGCAGATCTTCGCGGAACGTCGGGCGGGCACTCAAGGCGGTTCATGGTGCCTAATACCCCTATCTCACCTACAGTATGCGCTTTGACCCACAGTGAGATGCGATGTTAGGCACCATGAGCTGCCGCGATTGCCTGCCGACATTCCACGAAGTTCTGCAAGGTCTGCAAGCTTCCGCGAGGACTGCCAAAAACTTAAACGTTTAATTTTTCACAAGGAAAGATGAAAACGTAATCACAGCGCAAAAACCTGCAGTGAATCATGATGAACCCTACTTACGGCCACTGCGCGAAACCGCATCGGTGATATAGGGGTATAACACCACATCTCACAGCGAGTCAAACCGCAAAGGTGAGAAGGGATATTATACATTACACTTACTCAGAAAAATGTCTGGATGCGGGGTTTGAAACTCCCAAGTTTATTTTTATTTTCTCATTTAACTAAATAAAATTTCATAAAATAAAACGTGTCAAAAGAAAAGTCCATCCAGTTGTGGCTAATGGCTTATGATTAATGAAACATATTTTAAACAAAAAGCACCGAGCAGCTGGACATCGGGACGTAGAGCGTACAGTAAGTACGACGCGTTGGCCTGGCAAGTGCGGGTCTGAGCAGGTCAAGAAGCTCCATAATCTGTTGCCTTGGAAGGAGAAACCTTTTTTTTAAATAGCGACCTTAGGGAAAATATGAAAAGGGCTGAAGTTTTGTCTAAAGGCAAAATGTACATGAACCACGTGGCTCCGCGGACATCTTCAGTTTAGCACAACACCACGCTGCATCGCTGCCAAATAGTTTGCCACCTGTTTAATATTAAAAGTGCTTGCTAATTTTAATGCATTAGTCACATTATGAAATAGGGTAATTAAAAGGGTAATCACTCTATTAAATCTGATATAAAATAAAATAAAATTCCTAAACAGGCTTACAGTATATTCCATAATTAATACGACTTTGATAACGTGCCATAATGTGCTTCCATAGCCCGCTGATGTATAAAGACTGCTGCTCAGTGGCGGCGACTGAAAGTGTACTGAAACCTCTTTCTTAAGAGAACGTGTGACTTACCTAAGAGATACTTAGCGTAAGAACGTTTCGGGAAATGCGCCATACCGTTAAGAGAGAGGTTAAGGTACAACTTAAAAACTACTTAGCGATAAGAAGCTTTCGAGAAACCGGGCTAAGGACTAGTATACCTAAAGTTTGCTGTTTTAGAACAATTAATTTTGTACATTTAAGTTGTAATTAAACTGTACAAAAGCACAATTTGAAGTGTATTAAGAATACTTTTGTGTGCGAAAGTGGAACAACTTTAAGTATACTTAGTACACTTAAAATATATGGCTGTGTGTGTACTGACGTACAAACCTGACAGTAAGTAATAAAATTAAAGTATATTGTAGCGTTTTTACGCCGGGAAGAATGCTGGAGAGACGAGTGAGCTTGTTTGCTACCCAATGCAATGGCTGGGAGTACTTTATTAAGCACACAGCAGGTAAGGCATGAGCAGCACCTTCACTCAGGAACCTACATCCAATTCAGCACTAGCTTGAACTGGAGCACATTTCACACGTCACACACCTCAACACACACACAACAGGGCCGAAGTCACTAACCCAAACACCTTTCCCCATCATGGTGAACACACCGACATCCCCGCAAGGCATGCTGGTCGTCAGCCGCCGCCCCGCCCACGCCACACTGCCCCCACCCGAGCTGTGACCGTCCCTGGTCACCATGACGAACTTGGTTTCGAAGGCGTGGAGGCGGTCGGCGCTGGCGGTGGAAACGCCGGCGTCCTTTGGCAGGTGAGGGATAAACGTGAACATAGTCCTGAGGCGGTCCGGCCTCCACAGAGTTCAATGTTTCATCGGCGTGCGGCTGGTAAGGCGCAAGACGGTCCCGGTGGAGCAAAACTCGTACCCGCCCCGCCAACCGCACCCGGTAGATGACATCGGAGAGCCGAGCAATTACCGTGCCGGGGCCCACCCAGTGAGACACACGCCCGGTCGAGAGCCCCCTCCTTCTCCTTCCGGAGGAACACACCCACACCTGCTCGCCAGCAGCAAAATCTCGCCCCTGGCTGTGAGTGTCCACGCCCATTCGCTCCATAGGTGCCCCCACCCGAAAGTCTTGCAGCGGTGCCCGCGAGCGCTGGGTGGGGCCCTTCTGCCTGGCGAGGAGCGGTTCACAGTTCAGCTGTGAGACCGGCGGAGCGACTGCGGGTGACGCTGTAAGACGGCTGCATGCTGGTTTGGACGGCTGATCACCACGGGAGGCCCTGGAGGACTGCACGGGGGGAGCGTCCTGCGTCAAGGGTTCTACGTCGTGACGGCGCTCCACTTGCTCGCAGTACCGGCCACGCGCTTTGCTGCCCGGCCGGCGAGGTAAAGCGCCGGTGTTAGCGCGCAGATTTCCCGCTCGGTCTGCTTTTGGAAGTTCCGCCCCCCGGGTGTGTGCTGCTAACCTGTCCGGCTGTGGTTTGGGTCCAAGCAACCTGGCTACCCCAAAGTTACCACGAAGAGTTCCGCTGGACAAGTTCAGCACCGCACCCCATCTCTCCAGAATGTCCAACCCCAAAATGCAGTCCTCCTCAACATTCCCCACAACGAACCCGTGGGAATAATTTCGGCCACCCACCTGGACTCGCGCTGTGCGACACGCCCTTACCTTCACGTAGCCCCCAGCAACGGTGCAGATGCTGAAGGCAGGATCAGGCCGTCCGCAAACACGCTCGCTTTGCCCCAGTAATCCAGAGCGCAGCAGTGAAACAGCGGAGCCGGTGTCCACGAGCGCCCGCAGTAAGACGCCATCCAGCACACAGTCAATGTAAAGCCCAGCGCGGCTTACCACGCGTCCTCCCGGCGCTAGTCTAGCGGCTGCTGGTGTACGCTGTCCCGTGCCTCGGCCTCGCCGCGAAACATCGGAGAGTTGCTCGTTGCCTAGCCGCGACGGGTAGCCCTGTCCCCGGCTAGGTTCACGAACCGAGCGCCACTGAGCTGCGGGCGGTCGCTCGGCTCTTCCGCCGTGATGTACCGCCGATATGGGCTCAGCGCGCTCGGCCTCGCGCAGCGGCAGGTCGCTTTGCCGGCTAACGGCGCGCGGAGCTGTCTCTTGCTCCGGCGCTTGTGCTGCGCCAGCCTCCGCCCCGAGATCCAGCGCCGGGATTTTCACCTCGCCGCTCCGCGTTGGTTGCCGTGGTGTGCTCGCTTTAGTGCCGTCGGGAAAGCGCTTCTTTTTCGCGAGTAGTCGCTCCGCTACTCGGCGGCCCGCTTGGATTTTCAATAGGTCTTCCGTTGTGCGCTCAAACCCGTGACTCTCCATCCCACTTCTGACACCAATGTAGCGTTTTTACGCCGAGAAGAATGCTGGAGAGACGAGTGAGCTTATTTGCTACCCAATGCAATGGCTGGGAGTACTTTATTAAGCACACAGCATGTAAGGCATGAGCAGCACCTTCACTCAGGAGCCTACATCCAATTCACCACTAGCTTGAACTGGAGCACATTTCACACGTCACACACCCCTCACACAAACAGGGCCGAAGCCACCAACCCAAACACCTTTCCCCAACATGGTGAACACACACCGACATCCCCGCAAGGCATGCTGGTCGTCAGCCGCCGCCCCGCCCACGCCACAATATATTGAACATATTATAAGTACAATACAACAATTTTTTTAACTGTGTTACAAATCAAGAGTAATAAATGAAAATATTCTTTATTGCAGCACTAACATGCTGTTATACTTCTGGCCAATTCCAAATAGTAAAAACAGTACACTTTTATAAAAATATACAGTAGACTTTAGCTAAAATATACTTTATTATATTATATAGTCTACACCATCTTCTATATTACTGTATTGCAAATGTGTTACCTGTACATTTAAGGTGTTTAGGATACAATATATTCTATATTTAAATTATGGACTTAAGTACAAACTACCTAACAAAAAACTATGAAATTGACCTTATGCTAATTAAAATAACATAATATAAATTAACGCACACAATGATTTTATCGATATTGCCCCTATGTAGTCTCTGAAGTCCTTATGCTGCTGCAGTTCGAGCAAGTATAGCTTTATGATATTGACCGCACAGAAGAGACACTAGTGATGGAAAATTTTAATCATTTTAGTGACTCGGTTCTTTGAATCTTGTTAATCAAAATGAACGCATCTTCTTTTGAACCATTTAGTTCATTTTGTTCGTTTGATCAGAAATAAAATAAAATATTACACTTTCAATAAACAGACCTGCAACACGTCTACAGACACAAATTTTGGCTATAGTTCCAGTAATTCAAATATTACAATGCAGCTAAGTACATATTATGATAAACAGAATGAGCAGCTCACCTCTCATATCTTCTGGTCTGAATTGTTTTTTTTTTTCTCCATGTGACTCCCATAGACGCTATGCAGTGCATTAAACAGGAAACAGAATTAAGCAGTTCTTCTCATGAGTCTTCTACTTAGAGTCGTTCGTTCTTTTAAATCTACTGCACTGCATTGTGTCTATGGGAGTCATGTTACAAAAGAACAAACGACTCGGACCTAAAGAGTTGAGTCATTTCGGTTTCCCGTAAATAACCTATGGAGGATTTGCGATACTTTGTCCATACGCGCCCAGCAGAAAATAAACTAATCACTCTGAGACTACTCGTTCAACTGAGTCACGTTAAAGACTCGTTCAAGAAGAGTGAATTGTTCATAAACGACCTATCACTAGTTCATACACATAAATGATCTTGAGCATGTAAAAATTATTTTGAGAGCACATGCGTGTGATTGCGAGATTCAGCATGCAAAAAACGATTTTGAAAGCATACGTACAAGAGAGAGTAGTGCACTAAATATAGGCATGAATGAGTACATTTCAAATTCAACTGAAAATATACTAAGACTACTGTGTATTAAAAGCTGTATTCCAATTTATACTTCCTGTACATTGTTACAATTATTATTTTGAGCAGATTTCTTTTTTTAAATATGCCAAAAAATAAGTTAAAAAACAAAGTTTAAATTAGTCTGCTTAGGAAAGTACACTGATCTTTCACTTAAAGTATACTTTCCTATAACATATTTTTGGAAAGTGTACTATAGTACAATTATTTAGAAGTACTTTTAAAGTTAAATTCCAAAAATTGGTATAAGCATAATGTTAGTATACTTTTTTAATATATATATTAATGATGGTACAATTTTTTGTTAGTATACCGCTCAAAAAAATAAACGGAACACTTAGTCCCAGTTTGACTTGAACGCCTCTCATACAGTATGTGTATGCATGGTTCAAGTCAAACTGAGACTAAGTATATATTTGCAATGTACTATTGAAGATTTTTTTCACTAGGGATAACTGCATTCATGAGCTAGTATTATGGCAATCCTAATCCTAACAATGTAAAGGTGTAATTCAACACTCGTACTAGCAGAATACAGCAATAATCATTGGAATGTTTACAGCTCTAAAGTAATTTTTGGGTTAATGTACAGCACATTTTAAAGCCATTTAGATAAAGGCCTGTAGCACTGAAGATATCTGCAAAGCACACTGTCATCACAGAACTTACATAACCTTGTAAGCTGTTATCAATAGGCATGTTTATTTTGTTGTACATTTTGTGCACAAAGGCAAATGATACAATAATAAAATCCTTCTGGGGGCATATCTGACACAAGTGAGAGGTTTTTATAATGTTTTATGTAAATTTAAAACTCAGTAATGTCCCACTATACTTTAGATGCATCAAAACATTTGTCCAAAAGATAAAACGCTGCCATTTGACCTTTCAGTGGATTTCAATAGACCTCTTCAGATCAACAACAAGTCAAAAATTGATTCATTAGCACACTACAAGCAACCACAACAATTTTTATCTCCCTCTACCTCCTTATTTTTCCTTCGTACATAAACAATATAAAAAACAAAGTAGTGATGAACAACTACATCAATGCTAAGTGAGGGTGTAACAGTTGCTAATCATTTGTGATCATTTATAACAAGTAATCAACATAACGTTTAAATTAACATTAATTTAAAAAAAGTTGCGGCAGTTCTGCAGATGTGACTGCCTAGTTTAAAAGTGGTTGAAGCTAGCAGAAAGGCCAAACGGACAACTCAGACAACCATTCTGTACACAACCTATCAAACCTTGAGGCTTATGAGCTACAACAGTGGAAAACCATGTCAAGATCCACTTTTGCCAACCAAGAAAAATAGCTGAGGCTTCATTGAGCCTGGGCTTACAAACTCAGGACAGTTGGAGACTGGAAAAACATAGTCTGGTTTGATGAATCTTGATTTCTGATGAAGCACACAGATAACAGGGTCAGAATTTGGCACCCATATCATGAATCCAATGACCCAGGTTGCATTGTGTTAACTGGTGGAGGACGTGTAATGGTGTGGGGAGTGATTTTTTGGTAGAGCTTTGGCTCATTAATACCAATCCATCATCACTTAAATGTCAAAGTCTATTTGAGTATTGTTGCTGGCCACGTGCATCCCTCAGTGTACTTATCTTCTCTTGGCTACTTCTGGCACGACAATGCACCATGTCACAAAGAAAAATTAATCTCAAACTGGTTTGATGAACATGACGATTGTTCAATGTTCTTCACCTTCCAAGTCACTGGCTTGGAATCCAATAAAATCCCCTTAGCCTCTTGAGGCCTAAATGTCCTTATAGGAGGATGTGACCTTTTCTCTCAACTACATCATTTATATATCATTGTATGATATATATTGTAAAAGGGTGGTTTAAGTATAATTCTTTTGCCAAACTTCTTCCTTTTTAAAGACCTTAAACTCAATAAGTGATAATAAAGAGGAAATCTCTGGGATGTAGGAGATTCACAGATTAAGAGTGCACCTGAACATCCTCACTGGAATTGGCAGATGTCTTGACATGAGGCCAGAAAAAAGTCAATATAAGAAAATGATCAAAGGAGTTCATCTTCTGTGATCAAGCAGACATACAGGTGGAAAGGATGACAGCTTGTGAAAAGATACGTAGGATGTATTGATTCTTTATCAGCTCAAGGAGCGAAAGCGTGAAACAGAGGAACTTTCCTTCAGTCCATAGTTATCTTATTGTCAAAGTATCTGCTTCAGTTATTGTATGGCAGTGAGGACATGGGTAAAACCTTTTTTTTGTTGAAGTTGTGTTTGTACAACTAACAGGGGTATGTTAAAGACCATTACTATGATACCATTCAATGATGTTGATTAACTTTGTTTCTTATTACAGTATATGATCAGAATATTAGAGAATGTTTGCCCAATGTTTAATTTTTTTACCTCCTATTTGTAATTCAAGATAATGAAATAGCAGCTTTCAAATTTCCATAATATGTTGCAAACAGCTTAAATAACACTTGATTGATCATTTGAAATCTATAGTGCGCGAGAGAAGGCTTATATTGTAATTTATCCAAGGTTATCCAAGGTTATTAAAGCCTTTAAAAAAGTCATGATGTAATAGAGACAAGTCTCTTCAGATCCTTCTCCACTAATTTTATCATGGTGTAAATGATTAAAGTATTGATGTCTTTCACTTAAGGACAAAATAGACCATGTGTCTGTTTATTTTATTTTTTTTGAACATCTGTGTTCATAGGTTCAACACGCTATTTACAAGACAACGCTGATGCACTAATGGGTAAAGTGCCACAGGTGTGTGTGTGTGTGTGTGTGTGTGTGTGTGTGTGTGTGTGTGTGTGTGCTCCTGCATTCGTCAGGTTTGCCAGTGCTGGCTTTAACACAAACACATTTGCGTGCCGGCAGGTCGAAAGAACCCATCTTAGCACCATCTAACAGTCAGTAGTGGGGGGAGTCAGTACATTCTCTATTGAGACCTTACCTCTCTCACATTCCACTCCTCCAAAGTTTGTCTTTGCTCTTTTGATGGAGTTCTTAAATTCCCAAACATTTATTTATACTGAGAAAAAATAATTATGGGTCACATAAGCACAAACTAGCACAGATACATATGATCAAGTGTTTAACTGTTGTTTCGTTTTCTTTGACCAATAATACTAATTATAATAATTATTATTATAATTATTATTATAAGTATAACAATAATTATTATAATTATATTAATAATTATTATTATCATATTATTATAATTATTATTAGCCCAACTCTTGGACTGTTTAAAACGAAGTTGTCTCCCATTTTTTTGCCCATTGAAGTAGTTGGTTCATGTAAATGTTTTTTTTTTCCAATACCCCAAACAATTCCCCAACAATTAAAACACGCAAACATGACTTAAAGGGGGTAGGGCATTTTCATATTTAGCTCCAAAGCTTTGGAATAGCCCTTAAGACAGTGTTCGGGGAGCAGACACGGTTTCCCAATTCAAAAGTAGACTTAAGACGCATCTCTTTAATCTGGCATACATGTAACTCATCCCACAACCTCATACTCCAGTACACCTATCCTGAATGACAACTACGCTAATTCTCGCCATATGTTCTGTATTTTTCTACCCATCCCGGGGCATCAGGAGATTGTGCCGGTTTCAGTAGATAAAGGCCAACCCTGCAAGGTTTCTGAGGCATCCAGGGAAGGACCAGCTTCAGCTGGATTCTGCTTTATGATGGTTGGAGCTACACATCCTGCTCCTGTGCTTCCAGTGACCCAGACCCCATCGGCCCTCTGCACCTACTGACTCATCCCTGTGCTGAACTGGACTTCATGTTAATTTAAATAACTTCTGTTATATTGAACTTTTACCTGCACAACACACATAATGTTATTTCTATTTGTTATCACCCAAATGAGGATGGGTTCCCTGATTGAGTCTGGTTCCTCTCAAGGTTTCTTCCTATTGCCATTTTAGGAAGTTTTTCCTTGCCACCGTCGCCGTCACCCTTGGCTTGCTCATCAGAGACTCTCATTATTATCTAGACATATTTTTCTCTCACATACACACTTCCAAAAATTTTCTTTTCTAAAAAATTCTTTCATTTTTGTGAAGCTGCTTTGAGACAATGACCATTGTAAAGTGGCTCCAAAAGGCCAGCTGTCACCCATCTGACCCAATCCTCCACAGCGGAGCTCAGCTTAAAGAGAACAGGAGAATTTATGGAAGACAGAGATAAATAAACTTTACAGAATATATAGTTTCCATAAAAAAAAATAAAAAAAAACATATTAATAAACCTATTTACCAAAGAGTGTGGAAAATACTGTTTTGGGAATTCTGGAATGTAAATAAAATGCCTGTACTAATGTTAACCATTGAACTTTGTAAGCGTTAGCCGCTGTATGACTGGATTAACAACTGCATTAAATTAACCGAGAATTTACAGTACTTAATTCGTTTTTCATACAAATAAGTTAAGCGATATAACACTCGTATATGAGCATTATTTCATCTTCTAAGCCAAATTATAACTTACCGAGTATTGAAGCCCCTCTACTCCTTAACTGATAAACACTTTTTATCCAGCTTTATGTTAACTGAGCGGTTGCGCAACTGTGCAAAGTCACGGAAAGTGGGGGCTTGCTAGCTTTTGTACATCTAGCCTCAGCTTGTGTCTCTCATGGACTGCCTCACATTATATTCCAGTCACAGAAATAACCTGCTTGTGTGGTTTTTTGATCAAAAGGCTGAGCAGATTTATCTATAAAATTACAGACATGAAATGAAACAAACACAAAAATATGTGTTCCTCGCTGAATACAACACAAGAGCATGCAGAATCCCCAGGCTTTGACTGCGCTTTCTTCATTCATTAGTAGTAGTACATTAAAAAAAAATGCTGGGTTTATGTAAACACATCGTTGGGTTGTTTATGCTGGGTCAAAAATACTGTGTTATTTCGGGTACTTTAATCACACTGTTGGGTTGCTTTTACTATGAATACTAAAAGTGCTGCATGATTGAACTCAATGCAAAAAAACGAAAAAGGAAATGTCTCTTCCCTAGACTTATACTGTATATACAGTACATATATATGTATATATGTGTATGTATGTTTATACTGTATGTGTATATATGTGTATGTGTGTATATATATAAAGTGGCATTTTAATTCAAATCCAACATTTTAATGGTTAGTGATTGATGCATGGGCGTCAACTCGCACGTTCTGTAATGTTCCATTGTCATTCATACTGTCATTTTAGAGCCCTTACCTAAAGCATTCGCTAGTTAGTAGATAAGTAAGTAAGCAAATAAAAGATAATTGAATAAATAGCTTTAAATGGTACTTCAGCGTAGTAAAAGTGTGTGTATATACATATATATATATATACAGTATATACTGTATAATAAAATATTATGTATAAAGAAAATCTAATTTATATATTCATGTTGAAATAAATTCTTAACATTTTAATGGTTAGTGATTGGTGCAGACGTTTTATTCCACGAAGAATGTTGTGCGGGCAAAAAACAATGGGTACTGTAAATAAGCCTTTTAATAATATATGTAGGGGTGGGTGAAATGGAAAAAATATCATATCACGATTTTTTCTGGGGAAATCACGATTCACGATTTTCATCCCGATTCTTTTTCAAGTTGTTTTTTAAATACTATTTTGCAAATTACAAAGGTACAATACAACCAAACTAATGTCCCCATATAAAAATATATTCTTACCATGTATGTTTAGGAATATTTTAATCAAATGAAGATTTAATGCAAGTGCTATTCTGCAAAGAAAGAACATTCAACAAGACTTGCATTACAATTACTGTACCATCAAAATAAACATTTGTTTAACAAATCAGATAGCTTATTAGATAGATAGATAGATAGATAGATAGATAGATAGATAGATAGATCCTCAGCAACACCTTCAAAACTGTAAATGGCTTATTATTTTTTTTTACAAAGTTAAATAAAGTTTAAATAAAAATATTAACTGTCAATGCAAGTGCACAGACTTTAGCATAACTCCCAAAATAAACATTGGCTTAGAAAAGAAAAATAAACATACAATCTGTAAACTACCTTTTGTACTCTGTTAAGTAACATAAATTTTTATAAAAAAAAAAATAAAAATACAAAAATATTTCCTGACCTCATTCCTGAGTCTTGTAAACTTAGCTGCTTTGGAACATATACATTTCTAAAGCTTACAAAGTATGACAAATCACAATCACAAATTCTTAGAAAGGAAGACCAGCTGATTCACTTTCTCAGGCTTAAGAGATGCCCTTTGGCAGGTAACTATATTGCCACCAGTGCTGAAAGCCCTTTCCGAGGGAGCACTTGTGGCTGGAATGCAGAGATATTCTCTAGCAAGCTGGCTAATTCTTGGAAAGTTTGCCTCATGGACTTTCCACCATTTCAGCGGATCCACCTCACTTTCTGCATTTGGCGTGGACAAGTACTGTATCCCTTCAATTCTCCTTCTATTGCCTCTTTCACAGATGAGAAAACTGATGTGGTTGCAGATGCACTTGCAACACCTAAGGCTTTTAAAAAGCTGGAAAGTGATTTCTTTGCTTTCTTGGGTGGTGTCTGATCCTCATCAAGGATTTGTAATGTGGAGGCTGAGGTACTAGATGCAGGCTGCTGATCTGATTTTGGATACTGTATGTGCATGGTCATCAAAGACTCCAGCTCAGCCACAGCTCTGGTTTGTATTCCCTCTACCTTGTCTTTGGCAATGAATTGTGTTTTGAATCTGGGATCGAAAAGCGAAGCCATATCCAGCAGGTCATCAGTGGTGGGGTCCTGATATTTGTCAGTGAGGTAATTCAGAATAGTTGTCTTCATTGTTTTTGTTAGTTCAGTGTCTTCATCATTCAGGCTCAAAATGTTGACTTTCAACATGTGAAGCACTGGCTTGACATAAGATACACTCACATAGTCCTCACCTAAGAGTGCATCAGTAAAGTCTCTCAGTGGACTCAGTGCTTTTTTCACAGACTCCATTACATCAACATCTTGCCATGATGGGACCAAATGCCTTGCCTTCTTGTCTGCCTTTAGGACCTGAGAAATCGCCTTTTCCTGGTCAAGCACTCGCTCAATCATGTTGAGCCTCGAACCCCATCGTGTTGGGGACTCAGTGATGAGCTTCTGTTGAGGTAGCTTTAGCTCAGCTTGAGCATTACTTAGTTCCCTCTTTTTCTTCCAGCTGAAGGAGAATGTGCTGACAACTTTCTTGCAGACAGATGTTGCACGTTCAACACGAGGGTCTTTGGCACTTTTTTCTAAAAAAACAAAAACAAAAAAACAATGTATCAAATAGATTTAACCTAATGCACAACACAATGTAAAATGTATATAAAATGTTTAAATCTATATATAACATTACATTTACAAAACATTTACTCTTACCAGTGCAATTATTATAGCAAACTAATCTCATGATTTTACTATGTTTAAAGTTCCTAATGTAATTTGCAATGATTTATTATAATAGCTGAATATAATCACTTGAAGATCGGAGACCATTATTATTTTTAGTTGCACTTATCGATGGCTAGGTGGAGTCTGTGCCCAAAACACTGCAGACGAGTCCAGCTGTTCAGCTCCAATGCCTTCACCATATTGGCCCCACTATCTGTCGTCATACAGGTCATGTGTGCTTCTTTCAGTCCCCAACATTCAAGCGCGTCCCTAAGACCTTGCGTCTTGTGGAAAATATGTTGTTTCTAGACACGCACTGCACAACTGCCACTCATGAATAAAGTGAATCGTCAGACTTAAATACGGCTCTGACGTACGGCTAGACCATAAATCAGCTGTTGTAGCAAAAAACTTTACGTTTTGAATTTTATTTTAAATCTTGCTGCGGCACTCTGAATAAAGCTGTGAAATGGCAGTGGAGGAAAAATATTTGCGACTGGGTATTTCGTAACGTGGATCTACAACTTTAAACAGTCTTTTAAAGCCCTCATTTTCCACAGTCTTTATAGGAATCATGTCCTTGGTCAGGTAAAATGTCACTGCATCAGTTACGTCTTTCCAGCGCTTGCTCGTTCACTTATACGGAGTTCCTTTCTGATATGTTTCTTTTGTTAGAGTTGTTTGTTTAAGCCTTGTCGTTTCTGGCTGCTTGGTTGTACTCGCGTGGGGTCCTTTTAAAATTTGACTCTCTGCATATTCTTTCGGGTGCTTTCTCTTGAGGTGGTTAAAAAGATTCGTTGTGTTGCTATCCGTCGTGCGAATCTTATCATTGCAACATTTGCAAATAACTGTTGTTTGCGCTGTGTCTGTTAGCAAAAATCCGAACCATTTCCATATTACAGAAGTTGCAACTCCTCCGTGTTTCCCTCCATTGTCACTGACTCCGTCACTTAATCTCACTGAATTTACGAGCAACATATACAAGATTGTTAACCTGGCGCCGCCTATCGAACTGCTAAGAATACAACCTGTTGTGCACTATATATGGCGATACAACGATTTTTCTGAAAAAGTGGATCGTGCAGTAATTTTGATCGTCCACGATCAAATATCGTATTAATGCACAGCCCTAAATATATGTTAGTTATTCAGTATACAATTTTTTTTCCCACTGACTTTATTTGACATTCAGATTTTGCTGTACTTGTATCCTACAGTAACTCTTTACTGTCTGTCGGCGTCTGGAAAAGAGAACAAGTCGCCTCAAAGCACAAAAAAAAAACCCGGCTTGTAAAAAGGAAAATGGTATGTATTTTTCTTGCAAAAACATTAAACGATCTGTACATGTCAGGAGTGTGCTACAGGTATTAAATAATTTTTATGTTGGCTTTTACAGGCGACACGTAGCCTTCTGAGTTTGAAAGCCAGTGTTGGTTGGTTGAAAGGACGTTTGAAGGAGAAGATAACGTTACAAACACACACACAAACTCTCCGTGCATACACACATACAGTATGAGATGTGCACGCGGACACACACAAACTCTCTATGCAGATACACCATGCAGAGAACAACTGAACAACAGGTCTTCACTTCATAATACACCTGGACATTAATAAAAATGAATATTTAGGCCTAAAAAAGATACTTTAAAATCCATCTAAAATTCATTCATCAGCGTGTATTAACCAAATATATATGCTACTCGATAGATAAAAGCTGGTTTTTCCAATGTGAGCCGATTTATTCAATATATATATATATATATATACTGTATATATATATATATATATATATATATATATATATATATATATATATACACTCACAAGGATTATTAGGAACACCTTTTCAATTTCTCATTAATTCAATTATCTAATCAACCAATCACATGGCAGTTGCTTCAATGCATTTAGGGGTGTGGTCCTGGTCGAGACAATCTCCTGAACTTCAAACTGAATGTCAGAATGGGAAAGAAAGGTGTTTTAAGCAATTTTGAGTGTGGCATGATTGTTGGAGCCAGATGGGCCGGTCTGAGTATTTCACAATCTGCTCAGTTACTGGGATTTTCACACACTACCATTTCTTGGGTTTACAAAAAATGTTGTAAAAAGGGAAAAAAAAACAGTATGCGTTCAGTATGGTGTAATGGTGTGGGGGGTGTTTTCTTGGCACACTTTAGGCCCCCACGGGCTACCCGAGCATTGTTTCTGACCATGTCCACCCCTTTATGACCACCATGTACTTCCAGCAGAATAATGCACCATGTCACCAAGCTCAAATAATTTTAAACACGACAATGAGTTCACTGCACTAAAATGGCCCCCACAGTCACCAGATCTCAACCCAATAGAGCATCTTTGGGATGTGGTGGAACAGGAGCTTCGTGCCCTGGATGTGCATCCCACAAATCTCCATCAACTGCAAGATGCTATCCTATCAATATGGGTCAACATTTCTAAAGAATGCTTTCAGCACCTTGTTGAATCAATGCCACATAGAATTAAGGCAGTTCTGAAGGCGAAAGGGGGTCAAACACCATATAAGTATGGTGTTCCTAATAATCCTTTAGTTGAGTGTGTGTGTGTGTGTATATATATATATATGAGAGAGAGAAAGAGAGAGAAATAATATAAATAAAGCATAATGACTGTTAATACAGTAAATAAAAAGGAAAGTATCAAATCCAACTATTAAGTCTGATTTAATTGCTATTATTAGTCATTTTTATTTAAAAAAAATTTTTTTTAGGCAGAGACATCCGCTCTGTCTTCTTCATTCATCTAAAACCCCCTACAGTATTTGCCAACAGCGCACTCAGTTTGATAAATTCACACCTATCGTGAATGAAAGGTAGGAGAAGATTCCGCAGAATCCTATGACACAATGCTTGCTCTGAAGGACTATACTCGACAAGAATATGGAGAATAAGAATCATATTTATAATAGGATAAATAATTCAATAATAAAATTATATCAAATAAGAACTTTATCTAAAAGCCAAACCAACCAAATTTCTCATTCACTGCTGAAGTAGTTAAATATGCTTATACTGTAGACATGGAGGTTACATTTTTAAGAGTACAATGGCAAGTAAATTACAAACTGCATGTAATGTAAAATATAAATAAAACAGTATTAGGCACAAATATATGATATGGTAGTATATTTGCAATGAAAAAGCTATTTACACGTGAGTGCTCAAATGTAAAGCAAACGCAATTCCTAATTTATTGTGTATATTTAACTTTATTCAGCCATTTAAGTTATATGAAAAATAATGTGCCAATCAGCCCACTATTATTTTCTGTTTTAATTTAAAAGATGCCCGCGTGTGTGCAAAAAGACGAAGTAAAACAAAGAATACAGAAGTGAATAATCTTTAACAAAGTTAGCCTAATATAATATTGCTTTCAATGCTAAAGCAAACATGATTTTGGTTTAGTCTATTATCTAAATACAACGCGACAGCGCGCTCCGAGGTGAACCCCCACAGAACCCCTGTTACTGTAATCCCTCTTCTCACCTTTCATTCACGATAGGTGTGAAGTTTGCTGGGGGAATTTGAAGAAATAAATCATAATAAATCCGAGCAGACCTACATGAAAGGTGAGAAGAGGGATTACAGTAACTGAGTGCGCTGTCGCGTTGTTTATACTGTACAACATGCGTTTATCATCCTATATATATATTGTTCATTTATGTCATGATGTCGACACATTTTTACGTTTTGAATAAGATATGTTGGCATATTCACAAATCAGGACATTTGCATAGTTAACACTATCAGATAGCCTACTATCAGAAAATTAAATTGATTTCAAGACCATTTAAACCGAGACATTGCCATGTCTTTCATTGTTTTGTCCCTGTTAAGACATTACAAAATCTATATAAAAAACTTTATATAGATTTTTAAAGTACGATTTTTGCCATCTCAGTTCATCATAATAAAATTAATATGAAGCACATATACACACATTCATCATGAAAGATCTGTTGTAAAACAAAATAAAATTCATGTTTGCTTTAGGCTAACTAATTATACACAATTCTTCATTGTACTTGGTCTGGCTCTTGGATAAAGTCCATGCACCATCTGGTGGATATTTAGTGAAGCACACAACATTTATTTAAATTCCCAAATGTTTCTTGCGGCAAGTCGCGGCACGCTGCACGCCAAATTGCGGCATCCTTGCGGGGAAATGCGCACATTCTTAATGACCACATCTGTATAATTTTAGAAGCTTTAGCGTCTTTTGGAAAAAGTATTGACATTGTGAGTTTGTAACTCTGACAGTAAGTTGTAATGTTAACTACAGACGGACCATTAAGTTCTTTAAAGTCACATCTGACTGCTGTTGGTGCTGCCAGTGATATTAAAAAATATGGTAAAAAAGTCACCACTCAACCCAAATAAGGCCCATTAAGCTGCCATTTTCATCTCTGTAGTGCAGTTTGATAGCGTCAGTTCGGTGGGGTGGGTTGTTAAAATAACGTAATTTGCAACTCGGTGCAGCTACATTACTGGCATGTGTTAACATTTACATTCTTGAGTGCAAAGTGCCATCTATTGGTGGCACCAGGTAAATGAACAAACTGGGCTGACATGGGCGTGTTTACTGTAAAATTTTGACACCCATTTCTAGCAGGAAAGGGAGGGAGATCATACCATCCAAAGGGCAGCCACATTAGTGATAAGAAGTTTGAATCATTTTAGTGACTTAGTTTTTTTAATCTTGTTCATCAAAATGAACCAAATATTTTTTTAGTCATTAAGTTCATTTCGTTTCTTTGATCAGAAACAAAATAAAATAAAATGCATATTATAATAAACAAAATGTGTAGCCCACCTCTCATATCTTCTAGTCTGAGTCGTTTGTTATTTTAAATCTATTGCACTGCATAGTGTTTATGGGAGTCACGGGACAAAGAAATGAACTACTCAGGACTTGAAAATTCGTTGAGAACCGTTTAATTCTGTTTCCTGTGTACTGCATTGCATAGCATCTATGGAAGTCAAGTGACAAAAGAACAAACGACTCGGGACTTGAAGACTCATTAAAAAGAACCGTTCAATTCAGTTTTCTGTTTACTGTACTGCATAGCATCTATGGGAGTCACGTGACAAAAGAACAAATAACTCGGAGTAGAAGAGTCATTGAGAAAGAATCACTTAATTCTGTTTCCTGTACATAACCTATGGAGGTTTTGCGATGATTTGCGCATGTGTGCCCAGTAGAAAATTAACGAATCACTCTCTGAGACTACTAGTTCTTCTAAGTCACTTCTAAGTTAAAGATTCGTTCAAAAAGAACAAATCGTTCATGAACGACCCATGACTAAGCCACATGCCAATCACACGGCCTCGGCTATTTGAGGTGGCTCCTACTGTAAACACGGTTGTCCTTTGAAATAAACATCTCTGACTTTATTCAAAGGTCAGAAAGTTCATTTAATGCAAACACACTGACTAATCCCAATTAGCCATCCGGGGGTTCCTGCTGAGCACCTTAATTCCTGTCTGACATCAATTTCTTCCCCTAAGAGAGGCACAGGCAGGGTTTTACTTTGGCTTAATGTAGCTAATGGCCATTTAGATTTTAATGTTGCTTCTAATTTCAAAACCAATGTGTTAACAAAACATTTTTAGTTGCTTGTTTCTTGACTAAGTTGATGCAATTAAACCAGTGATTATAATGCTTTACTGCACCTTATTCTGCAAATTTAAATTATGCATTAAAGCTTAAATGAAGGGAGTAAGTATATATCTACTATAGAACAAATACAGTATAAAGGTTATACAGCTGTGTTATTAAATCAAAATTTAATAAGGTGTGGTCACAAAAACTTTCTTTCGTGCACAGTTTAATTTTCATGTTTGTGCTCTAATTCAGATCCCTATATACAGCTTTTGAAAAAAAAAAAAAAAAAAAACGCAATTTTTTGTTATGACAACCATTCCATCCCGGTGTCTGTTGAATTCCAACACAAGCATACATTCTTATTCTGCTTTACAGTATGAGGTTCTGGTTAGGTGATCACCTGTATCAAAATCTTATTTCATGAGAAAATTATAAAAAACAAACAAACAAAAAAACACTGCTGACGGTTCTAGTAGTACCTTAATGGTAATTGGAATAAAAAATAAAAATAAAAAACTGACCATGCCAAAAAAAGTTAAGAATAGCATTCACTGGCATAGATTTACTTAAAGAAGGCAGTGCACTAGCACAAGGTCAAGCAGCAAACAATGGGGACAACTAAGGTACAGACAGGCAGAGTCTGTATCTACTGCTCAGGAGGACCACAAATTCCTTAGCTTCTAGAGGCAGATGTGAGCTTGTGTTCCTTGCATTACATTTTTTTGTTACATTTTGATGTTTTTCATTTTTAAATCAAGGTTTTTTAGGGGGAATTTGAGAGAAATTTTAATGAGAAATTTTGGGAGAAACCTGTAAATTGGACTTGTCCAGTGCATCCTATGGGTGCTTGCCTGATCAGTTTGGAGGCTGGGTCTGTGGGCTCTTTGCCTGCTGGCCCCCGTGCTTGGCAGGCTGTGGTGTGGTCTGGTGCCTTTGTATTGTGGACAGCTTTGCTTTTTTTTTTTTTTTTTTTTTTTAGCAAGATGTGTGCATTAGCTTTTCTGTTGAATTGGACCACACAGGCTTTTAAATAAGTTATCAATGTGGTCTTTTAAAATATTGGGTATAAATATTGTGCATTGGTTTTGTTGGAATAACTGCTGCATAATGTGCCAAAAAAGATCTCAACCTATAACCATTTGAAATGGGCAAAACAGAACGTTAAAAAAGCATAAAACTGTCTATGCAAACAATGTCAGTGCCTGCAAACTTCAAAATGCTAAGTGAGCTAGTGTAATGGTTGCAATTGCTTATTAAACAGTATAATAAATACATAAATACATTAAATTTAATTTTTACTTAAATCTGAAGAGGCTTACCTAAAACTCAAAAGTATATACTGTAATAATTTATTTATCCAGACGTTAAATTGACATTGGACTTTGACAAAACTGTCATTACTGTGAGGTTATTTTAGCAGTGTTTGTATTTATTAAATATAGAGTTTTTGCTCAGGCCTTTTGTAAAAATCAATCACAAAAATAACATACTGTAAATATAAGTATTGATCTTTTATAAATTTAAAAAAGGGAAAAAAAATAGCTGTACTTCTAAAGAGCATGACATGAGCTTTCAGCGTATCTGGCGAAAACAAGGATGCCCAGGCTTTTTAAATATAAATAACAACTTTTATGGTACACGAAAAAAGTAAAAGCTGCATAAAGCAAAAGATAAAAGCAGAGGAGTTATAGACAGAGAGAAAGAGGTATGTATCGTGCTCTTAAATGTAAATTCCATTCATTTAAAGTAATAAATAAAGGCAATAAAATGGAAATATAGTGAAGACACATTTTTCAGCATGCTGCACAAGCCATTCTGTGATCACCTCATAGAACCTGTTGCTGCCACTTATACATTTATGAATGCTACTTTAACCACAAAGCTATCAGGGGAAAAATCAACCCGAGAGTTTGCTTTAATGTGGTTTCATTTAATTTAGCCTTTTAATAATGCATAACATAACAGTACTGCACCAATCTAATCTATTTGAAGTATGTACTTTTGCTACTTTTCCTTACATAAACAAAAGGACAAATAGGAGTGTTTATGCCATTTTTTTTTTACCTGCTTTCTTGACGAAACTCTTCTTCAGTCACCAACTGAGTTTTTTTTTTTTTTTTCATTAGGCTATCTGCCAGCATTTAGATTTTTTTTAAAGTGTAAATTAATTTCAGAAACATTATTTAAATGTGTACCATTTAAGCAACAGGATACTGTCACAAAAGCATCAACGACAGACGTGCACCCAAATATTTTTTCACCCCCTGCTCACGCTAAAGATTTCTTGGCTGGCGAGAAATCTTTATCATTGGTCTGGAAGTCTGGTGAGAACCTCCCAAAAGTTTAGTAGAATCATGAGGAATGTTAACACAGCAAGTGTCATGTAAGCGGGTGGATGTTGCCCCGGGGACTTTGAAGCTGGGTGGACTGTACACCGCTCTTTGATTCCGGGAACAAAGACAGCTGCGGAAGGATTGCAAGAGCTGTAGTGGCTCTTTCAGTTCCGCTGCCTAGACGGTCACGCAGTCTCACGCCTGTGACCTTGCTGAAAGTGGGCTGGGTGGGGCCGGTTGAACATGGCTGTAAAGCATAACGCTGAAGAGCAAGTCCACTCTGTTACTTTGCCGTCATCGATGTCTAGCAGCAAAGCAGAGTTACAGATTAAAAGGGGACATTTCATGTGCCCCAGGGACTCTAAAGGTGTGTAGAATCATTTCACTATTTACCTTCCAGCACAAATATTTAATATAAATTTTAGTATCATTAATAAAGTATCAAACATCAATCCATAGGAAAAATTATTATAATCAAATGATTTACCTGACAGATGTTAATAGTTGCTTTAATAGCCCTACAAAATAGCTGTAACATCATTTACAGAATAACTCATACTGTAGTTTAGTGTAATTGTACAATTTTAATATAGTGTGATTTCAGATGTCATCACTTGCCGCATATGGGAATAAAAATATAAACTATTTTTACATAATGTTAATTGAAAAAAAATCTAAAATACAGTCATAACATGGGATACAAATGCCCAGCCACACAACCTTTTGCCTTAAGCACTGAAAATTTAAAAGAAATTTGCTTTGGCATACGAAGAATCTTAGCAAGGATTGTAGCGAGAAGAATTAGTTATGCATTTAATACAGTGATTATCAATTCACCAACACAATCCTATCAGAGTCTACATCTGTTTGTGTCTGAACAAGGAGAAAAAGTGTGGGACACAATATTAAAGTTTCTCAAAACACTACTATTAAAAGAGGAAGATCACAAAAAGACATGTTTATCCAGCTAATAGCAAGAAAGCCTTTACTCTTTTTTTAGTATTTACTGTACAATTACTTGTGTTTTTGAGAAATCTATTAGAGACTCTTTTTGAAACTGTCTAAAACTTAAATAAGGTTTTTCATTTTGTATGACATTTATTGCTTTGTAATTTATCAAGTACATTAAATGTAAAAAAAAAAAAATATTAATTGATAAATATGTAACTACATGACCCACTCTTCATTTCTCAATCCCTACTGGGCTATTTTTGGCTTTGTAGGTAAGCATCAGTGTTTTGAATCTGATGAAATCAACTATGGGAAGCCAGTGGTGGAAGTGGAGTGTGGGAGAACTTAGGTTTAAAACAAGTAGTGCAGGTGCATTGTGGAATAGCTGCAGTGGTCAAAGGGTGGCTGAAAGCAAACCTGCCAGGAGTGAGTTGTTGATTGTGAAGGGATACCCAAAAATTGCGAGCAGTGACTGAAAGTGTAATGTGAGAGTTGTCCAGGGAAATCAAGATCTTGATGGGGAGATGAATCACCTGGGATCAACAGCAGTTCATTTTTGCTGAGATTAATTTTGAGTTAATGACCTGCCATCCAAGATGGGATATCATACTGTGATCTGAGCAATAACTTGAATTTTAAGCAGGAAAGTGGAGAATGAGTTGAGTTTCATCCGCTGTAAAGCCAATTGCAAAGTTGCAGCATGGCAGTGACACAGACAGCATTATGGTGCTTAAACAGGTGCTTTGTCTTTATTTGTACACACTTATCTCTTTTAAGTGCGAAATGAGGTGCAGAGTGTGGGCGTGCAGAGCTTTTATCTGATTGTGAGTAAAGCGTAGTCGTCTTCCAGGCGTGGGCAGCAGCAGAAGCTGGTGAGTAAAAATTTAAAGCTGGCCATGTAGAATTACAGCACCCCGCCCCTTTTTCTTAGTAGCATGTCGCTGGCTATGGTGCAGAACTTGTCATTTGTTTTCACTGTGTGAGAAGCTCCGTGTATGTCAAGTCAAGTAGGCTTTTATTGTCCTTTTAAGGACCAAGGACCAAGGTCTTACATACAACATTAATTTACAACATAAATTACCAAAAAAATAACTAGCTAACTAACTAAGAAACCTAATTAGCTGACTAGCTGAGACAGAACAGATTAACATTATAAATGAACAGAAACTATCCAAGTCCTATACTGAAAAAGACAGCAAAGTGCACATGCAAATGTGCAAACAAGAGCGACAATAACAAAAACTGTTATATGAGGAGCTGGTGTTTGGCCCACCATCATAGTACCTCCCAGTTTCTAACACCTCCTGTGAGCTAAAAACAGTGCATGACTCAATGAAAACCCCGTTGATGTTACCATGTTGTGCCCCAGCCCTGCGTTGTATGAAGAAGAAGTGGTTCTGCAGTGACAGGAAGCAGATCAGGCTTTTCATATATACTTGACAAGCTCAGTGGCTCATGTTAGTAGATATGGATCAGATTCGAAGGCTTTGTTTAATCGTCAAAAGTCCTTACAAAGTAAGAGGGTACCATCGCGTTTGGGCACTTAAACGATCAGACTGGACCAGGGGCTGGTTGCCTCCTCAGTTATGTTGGCTTTTGTCCACTTTAGTTTCAATCGGCCGACACCAGGCCCCCAGAGCTCTGTAGGGTCACTGACATTTTATTGTACCATGTGGAGCTTTAATGTCATGCTGGATTGGGTGCGTGAGTCCAGGTTCCAGGGAGAACACACTCGTTCAGTTTTTGTACCAGAGTCTGGGTCAGCTCTCTGTACAGGCTCCCGTGGCTGTTTTTCAGGAGATAAAGTGAACAGAGCTGAGTCATGCAGCATCCATTCCACCCATCTCTTTAATAAATTAATGTGATATAGCTCTAAAGTTTTTCACCTACCCGGCTGTTGCAGTCTGTAGTTCACTAGGTCCACCTGCTCTGTGAGGATTGTAACACCAGCAGTGAAACTCTGTGGCCGCCTTTGAGCTGGAGAGACCGCACCGGGCAAGAATCTTGGCTTTTAGCCTAAAGTACACGTGCTGCGCCTCGCCAATTAAAAGTGGCATTAGGATAGCGCTCCAGTCCTGCTGTAGTCTTCTTGTTCAGCAATGCACTCAAATGTTTGCAAGTATGCTTTAACAGCATAATTGTGGGATAAAAGCTTTCTCAGCAGCCAATGTGCCTCCTTGTGGGGGTCTTTTTGTAGTCCTTGTGCGATCTGCTCCAGGAACAAAAGTTGCTGGATGCTGATTTTGAGCAGATCAGTTATTACCCAATCCAGGGCAGGTTGTGCCTCCTGGGATGCGTTAGATGTCTGCATTCTCTACCAGTGTAAAGGCTTGTTGCGGCAGCAGGGCAGTGACACAGACACAAAGATGGCATTGTGGTGCTTTAACGGATGGAATGTCTTTATTTATACACAGTCAATATCTCTTTGTAATGCTACATAAGGTGCAAAAGTAAAGGGTTTGGTATGCATTTGTATTCAGCCTCCTTTACTCTGATATCCCTAACTAAAATCCAGTGAAACCAATTGCCTTGAGAAGTCACCTAATTAGTTAGTAGAGTCCTCCTGTGTGTATTTTAATCTCAGTATACACACAGCTGTTCTGTTCAGAAGTCCCGTTTGCAGTTCAAAATGGCCTGTCCGTTTAGGTGGATGGCCATGTCTTGGTAAGTTTGCAAAACCGTTTTTGTACCCGGCTGCAAACATGTTTATTTCTGCTGTAAATCTGGGCATTTTAATATGGCTTATATGGTGATTGACATTCTTTTGGTGCCCCAGTGGCATTCAAGGAACTGCATGCTTTGGCACTTCCGTATGGCTTTATTTTTCATTGCTTGGCAAAAAAGGGTGCAGATTCGGTGGACCTGTGATATTTATCACTCACACACACACAATAATTATAAATACCAGTCCATCATTAGAATGCTTGTGGTAATGTAAGTGTCTGACATGGGTTAAAGTTCTGTCACTTTTTCAGCACTGTTTCATACCATTTTTAACATAACTTCAGCATTAAAGTTTCTTGTGCTACTTAACCAAATTGCCTGCTGGGAAAATGTACCATAAGGGCTCAGCTCCAAAATGTGGCAGTTTAGATGAAGACACTTCAAGTCTCGGTGGCAATGGAAATGGTTTAGTCTGACAGCTCCATATGTATTCATCATAGTTTTCAGCTTGGCTTCATCCACAGCGCAGTTATATTTGCATGTTGTATTTTGAGTGATGAACATGTAATGATGCAACATCCCTGCAACAGGAAACATACTGAGATGTTGAAAGATTATTGTCTGGAGCCGATCATTCATTTACTAATAGATTTTGTGACAGTGTTAAGGAGAATGTTTTTGGACAGTGTTAATGGAGAGTTTTTAACTCACCCAATACTATACAAATCCATTCATTCCCGTGATCTACAGTACATGGTTTTAGTGTGGATGCTATTCATATTTTTTACCACATTTACAATGTTAAAAATAAAAATGTATACTTGTCTTAGTGCCAGGCTCGATTCCTGTCTCTGTGTGCATGGAGTTTGCATGTTCCCCCTGTGCTTGGTGGGTTTCCTCCGGGTACTCCGGGTTTTTTTTTTTTTCCACAGTCCAAAGACATGTAGGTTACTGTAGGTTAATTGGTGTTCTCAAATTGCCTGTAGTGTGTGAATGGGAGTGTGAGTGTGTGTATGTCTGTGTGCCCTGCGATGGATTGGCACCCTGTCCAGTGTGTATCCTGCCTCGTGCCCAGTCTCCAGGCCCCCCATGACCCTGAATACAGGATTAAGCGGTAATGACAATGAGTGAGTGAGGGAGAATTGTCTTAGTGACTAGTTACAGTATGTGTAATGAGTTTACGTACAGTTTATGAACTTATCTGTTACAATTTTAGAATAATTAGTAAAAGTAAATCCTTATTTCCGATTTTTTCTTTATATTATTCAATTTCCTTTTTACTTTAAATAATTTCAATTTATAATTTCTTAAATTATCACGTTTTCCCTTTGAAGCTCAAGTTCTTATACCCAGAGGATAAAACAAAGAGCTGCCAACACCCATGTCAGTCTTGTTATCCAAACTGCTGTACTAATAAACAGCATGCATTCCTCATTAACAAAATTAATAAAGTGAATTTAATCTATTCCACAGAAGGTAGACTACTAAACAGTTATTTCTTCCAGCCCTTAGCACTGTACAGTTAACAACGTTCTCTTTTAATCACTGTCGTGTTAAGTATGTGTAGTGTTCTTGCTAGGAAGCTTAGGCCTTGGATGGCAAGTCAAATTCCAAAATTCAAATTCAAATTTTATTTGTCACGTACACAGTCATACACAGTACGATATGCAGTGAAATGCTTTTTCGACTACCAGTGACCTAAAAATTTAAGCCTAAACATAAGAAATAAATATGAATAAAAGAAATACGGTAGAAAATAAAGTTAACTGGTAAAATATACTGTACAAGTAAAAATAAAGATATATTGCAGTAAAAGAAATATTGCAGAAAAATGTAATTAACTAGTAAAATATACTGTGCTAAGTAAAATAACATAAAAATATACTAGTATATAAAATATACTAGGCTCCTAGAGTCTCTAGTTTTCTCCCGTAGCGCTGCTTCGCCTCTTTCACCGCCTTCCGGACATTGTATGATGCAGCCTTGTGCGGTTCCATGTCCCCCGACACAAGTCCCGTGTTGTAGGCAGCGGTGCGAGATCTCAGAGCGTCGCGAATGGTTTTATCCACCCACGGCTTCTGGTTGGGAAACATCTGAATAGTCTTTTTCTCCGGCGTGGTCGGATTTACCTGTGCTGATAAAAGTTCGGCGCAGCGTCCCGATGCTGTGTCTGGTGCTGTGTGAGTGCCTCATGCAGCTCGCATAAGGCAGTGCCCGTGTCCGCTTGTGGTGGAATATAAGCGGCGCTGATTATGACCGATGTGAACTTCCGAGGTAGATAAAAAGGACGACACATGATGGACAGTAGTTCCAGATTTGGTGTGCAGGAGTGTGTGAGAGGAACAACGCTCGCGCTGTTGCACCACCTGCTGTTCACCATTAAACACACGCCGCCTCCCCTTGACTTCCCTGAGTCCCGTGCCCTGTCCATGCGGTGAACCGAGAAGAACTCGGCCAGCTGGATGGCGTGGTTTGGCACCGCTGGGTTCAGCCATGGCTCAGTGAAGCAGATGCTAGGCAGAGGTGTGCGGTGTGCACGAGCTCTCAGCCTGTTCCTGACGCCGGCTCGTTTCCCTCGAGGCCTCCACTTCGCGTCGCGTCTTTTGTTCTCCCTCAGGATCTCACTCGGCCAGCTCAGATCCGGAGTTAAAAACGTTGAATTGTGTGTACATTGTATACCAATAGAAACAAGAGGGTCTCTATCATACCTAATGCACTCAATAGTGATGAATTAGCCGGGTTAAAGTAACTGAAAGATAACTTAAAAGACGAAAACAAAGTAAAATAGGTTGGAGCAGTCGTGAGGCAGCCGACCTCACCGGCGCCATCTTAGTCATTTCATGTGTTTAATTAATGTGAGGGCTTTCATGGATCCCTTTTATTCATCCCTTATTTTAAAATTCTTCTTATCTTTTATAGTGCCACCAGAGACCTGGAACTTATTACAAGAAACTTGGGGAACAAGGCAGAGGACACCCTGGATGGGGTACTAAGCACCCAAACTAGCCATTCGAACCTAGCCACACAGTGCAACAGTCTCAATCAGAATAGGAGCAGTTGTGTAAATCTTCAATAATCTAATAAATAGATAAATATTAAACATTTAATTATTTCATCTTTCGATTTGTAATAACTTGTGTTTTTGTTTTTTATCTTTTGTTGGAATAGATATATTCAATCTGTGAATATTTACCCCATACGGAAGTAAGATTAGGTGATGTGATAATTCTCCAGGAGTTTATAATTTTGCTCCATTTCTGTTTGGTAAACTTCGTGAGAACCATTCTCTCCCACCAATCTTTATCTTTTAAAGTTTTTACAGAAGAAAGATTTGGAAAGATAATAGGGACTTTACAATGACACAGTGACAGCCTGGGTTTGAAAGGGATTGCAAAGAATGAGATCCATTTGTAATGGGGTGATTGTGGAAAGTGCTTCACTATAATCATGTCACTAAGTTGCAGGTAGGGGCTCATAAGAATTTCTTTAGGAGTTAGAGACAGACTTAATATTACTGATTTACAAATTGTAGGCATTTTCTGTAATATTCTTAAATCAGGCTTTAAAATCAACTAGTCTAATTTACACTTATTTTCTGAAAGTCTGCCTCTTTGGAACAGCGCCTTCTTTTTGATCTTCCATTTCGTCTACTTGTACTTATGTCAAGAACTTCAGTAAGAATTTTTATATTGGCTTCTCTTTGATCTGACCTACACGGTACAGAATTTATCAACTTACATTCTTGTTTTTATGCCGATGTACAGTACATCCAGTCCCGTGCTAAGATCAGATAAATTTTATGTTTTTACACAAAAACATACAATTGAAGGAGGCGATGCTAAATTTTACGCATGACTGTATGAATTACTGCATTTGTGTATAGCATTTGAAACCATTTTTATTTCTTCAGTCCTCTGAAAAAGTGATGAAAAAAGTTTTTTTCCCCAATCATTTAAATAAAAAGTAACTGAAAATGTTACATGAACTTCCTTTGTGGTAATTGTGCTTTGTGGGAAGATTGAGCAATGTTATTAAACTTTGAATAGCACCAATGGTTTGGCACTAGCTGCAAATTCTTGTATATTCTCTGTACAATCACTCATTATCACTCATTTTGATTTGGCATTGTCATCAGATTGCCAAATTGTACAATTAGCAAAGTGACTAAGCAGGATGTAATTTGTCTTTACAAGAATGCTCACTTTGTCCCTCAGCTTGAGCTGCACTGAAGAGATGGCCAACAGTGAGCTACAGAACATAGTCTGTTGTTTTCTTGTCTAATATTAAATCCTCAAATGTTGTTTAGTCTTTTGTTTATTACAGCTGAAACCAGCATATACTTCACCCCTTTGCTCACCAGATGTGATTGTCTCTACAACTCCGATAGGGCGCAGATTGGTTTTCTGTCTCAAACCTATTTATGGGTTTCAGTATCTGGTACTTTTAAACAGGACATCATATTAGACTCTTTTGTTAAAACTAACCATGATAAAGAATTGGTTCAAGTTAAAACTGATTAGAACAGTAAATGTTGTTGAGAATGTACTTAGCTGAAGTTTGTATGGAGGGTATATAATGTACCAGAACAAAAGCTATACAGGTTGAACTAAAAAAGGTACAAATGGATACAATCCCAAATACACTATCTGGCCAGAAGTTGGGTGACACCTGACAAACAAAAAACAGGCAAAATTGAAAGCACTTTGACAAATCAAACCAGTCTGTATGCAGTCTGTATAATCTCAAAATTTCCTTAGGTATACACATTTTCTAGCCAATTACTTACTAACCATTTCCACACACAAAATACTCTCGTGAGCTCCAGAGATTGAAATCTAATCTGACAGTTCTTATTTAAATCGCATAGCCACATAACATAAGTGACTCAGATCCAATATTTAAAAAAAAAAGTGCATTCGGACAGTAATAATAATAATAATTTCAGCCACATCAGGCTAGGAATGTGATAATAGCCTCAGTAACACATAATATTTGCACAATTTGTTTATGCAAGTTAGCCTAATCTGCATGGCTTTGGACTTCTGAGGAGTTGGAGTACCTGGAGAAATCCCACCATGCACAAGGAGTCAATGATGCAAGGAGAACTGCTATGCCGCTGTGTCTCACAAAATGCGAAATAAAAGCATATAAAGATATAATAAAAATGTCATTAAGAATGTATCAGCTGAGTGGATTATTAAAAAAATGTCCTAGTGGTAATGTTCATGTTATATAGTAAAACTCACAAATAGTTAACAAATTTACGTTTTACTTATTGACTAATCGTTCCCTTTCAAAAGCTACACTCGATGCTGCGTGAAAACGCTAGGGAACATCTTTCTGTGTTTGCCGGTTGTGAAGCATGTGTGTATCAAACACGCCAAATTTTGGCATATATAACCTCAGTCAGGTGACATCATCTGATGAAGTGCACCTGCAGGTTATAAATAGGATTGAACCGGAAACATTCCTCAGACCTTTTTGTCTTCAGGACATTTTGTGTTTGCGTGTGTGTGTCTAAACCAGATGCTAACGACAGACGCTTCCCTCACGGGCTGGGGTGCAGTCTTAGATGGCCATCCAGCCCAAGGGAGCTGGAGAGGTCATCTTTTTGCGTGGCGCATCGATTGCCTCGAAATGATGGCTCTATTTCTGGCCCTAAAGCACCAGCAAAATAGAAGTGTTTAACTCACATAAATGGCTGAGTTTCAAGCGAGATGTGTCTCTCCGCGTGATGAATCCATCCCGGAGGCCGATCTCCATACTTACTGTTTGGATTAAGGTGCTTTGCCGCGGCGCATTTCCTGGGGTGCATCTGGCAGATGTGCTTGAGATGGATTTCCCCAGCTTTCTCTCGCGCTCTCGCCAGATCAGGAAATTTCTCCGTTCGATTCTCAAGAGTGCCTTGTGCTTCTTGGGAAATGGGCAGGATAGACTTCCTCTCTCGCTTCCGCAGAGATGAAAATAGCCTCCAAGCACTCGAAATTAGACGACAGGTTTCTGTCAGGTTGCCAAGGGGCGGAGCCTCAACGACGCTCTCTCTGTTTTCTTTTCTTAGCAACCCCCCAGGAAGAGTTAACTCTTTCATGGAGTAAGCTATATACATCCCGTGTTTTCGTGCCATCGACTTATTTATTAATTTAAATATATATAAATAGTCTCGACCGGGTCTGACTCTCAAGAGGCATGATGCACACAAGGAGAGTGTTTTGAGCCAGGCACCCCTCGTAAATATTGGGGTGCGCCGCGCTTCGCAATCCGCCCCAAAAAAAGTCGGACCGGCATACTGTCTTCCTACAAAAGACATCATGTGCCCAGGACCGTGGGGGTGGCCCCCCAATGGGGAGAGGCACGTAGAATTCCTTTCGGAAATAAAGTGTTTTCCCTGGCACCCCCAGAAGGTCAGTGTTCATGCTCCGCCACTACTGGTGTTTCAGGCAACACCGGTCTCCAATAAAATGTTAGTTCTTTGGTCTTTTCCTGCCATCTTTCAGGATGCCGAACATCTAACATTCCCCCCGTCTAACCAAACGGCCAATACTTTTGCCCCTTTCAGAGAAACTGGCAGCGTAGAAGCTATTGCCATAGTCTCCTTGGGTACTAAGCACTGTGGAGAGAAGCTACAGGGTTCAGTTCTTACATCGCCCTCCGCATTTCAGTGGCGTGGTCTCCACTCCCGTGAAACCGGAAAGGGCGCATCTGCTGACTCTGGAGTTACAGAAGTTGCTGGGAAAAGGGGCCATAAAACATGTTCCCCTACCAGACAGGGAGTCAGGCTACTACAGTCGGTATTTCTTGGTTTCCAAGAGGAACAGGGCGCTGCATCCAATTTTAGATTTTTCGCAGGCTGAACCGCTATCTAAAAAAAATAAATAAATACAGCTTTAAGATGTTGACTGTCAAAGTGATTGTTTTTCAAATCCAACCAAGGGATTGATTTGTGACAATCGATCTGAAGGACGCATACTTTCATATAGAAATATTGCCACAACACAGGAGGTTCCTGAGGTTCACTTTCGGGGCCGAAGTTTACCAGTATTGGGTCCTTCCATTTGGTCTAGCTCTCTCCCGCACATACACAAAATGCATGTATGCAGTTCTGGCTCCTTTACGACTCCAGGGCATCCGTATTTTGAATTACATAAAAGACTGGCTGGTCTCAGGAGCTAGGCTTCGTACCCTTTCTATGTGGTTCAGACCCCTGTTTTTGACTCTGGGTCCCACTCTAAGTCCGTCTTCCTTCACGGGCAAGGGAGCTGAAGAGGTCATCTTTTCGCGAGGCACATCAATTGCCTCGAAATGATGGCTCTATTTCTGGTCCTAAAGAACTTCCTTCAGAAATTAAGAGGCTACCATGCCCTGGTGCGGGTGGACAACACTACAGTAGTCTCATATATAAATCGCCAGAGCTGCTTAAATAAGCTAGTGCACCAGGTTCTCCTGGGTGATTTAAATTCCAGGGCAATGAATGTGGGAGCAGATTTGCTGTCGAGTCAAGCTCTGACACACGGGGAATGGAAACTCCACCCTGAAGTAGTGAGTCAATCTAGGAGAGATTTCATGTAGCAGAGGTGGACCTCTTTGCCTCGCAAGAAACAGCAAAAGTCCCATTTACTACCCCCTGACTCTTCCAGCTCCCCTGGGTCTGGATGCCTTGGCCCATACATGGCCCAGATTACGCCTTTATGCATTCTTTCCGATAGTTCTGCTCCCTGGAGTCTTGGCGAGGGTCGTCAACAGGGTTTGCGCCTCTTACTGATAGCGCCCCGTTGGCCGACCAGAGTGTGGTTCTCAGATCTACAGTAATATCTCTCCTCGACGGCTCAGCATCGGTGATTCCAGTAAGGAGGGATCTTCTGTCTCAGGCGCAGGGGACAATTTTTCGTCCCCGGCCCGAGCTTTGGAACCTTCACGCCACTAGAAAAACTTATGCCCTCAAATAAATTGTATTTAAAAGTTGGTACATGGCAAAACATGTAGACCCAGTCCACTGCCTAATCGTTTCAGTGCTGGAGTTTCTGCAAGAAAAGTTGTCTTCGGGCTTATGCCCTACTTTTCTCAGAAAGTTAGTAGCTGCTATTTCGGCTTGTCATGTTCTGACTGATAGGATTTCTGTGAAAAAGCACCCTTTAGTTGCCCGTTTTATTCGTGAAGCTCAACGGTTGAGAACGCCCACTAGAGCCACTCTTCTATCTTGGGACTTCCTTATTGTGCTCGACAGTCTGATTGACACTTAAGATGTTTTTTCTCATGGCTGTTACTTCTCTGAAGAGAATTGGAGATCCGCAGGCTTTGTCAGTCTCTCCATCCTGCCTAGACTTTGCCCCTGGGCTGGTCAAAGCTATTCTGCATCCTCACCCGAACTATTTTCTGAAAGGTCCATTCGCAACCATTCACCCAGTTGTTCTCGAAGCATTCTGTCCTCTGCCTTTTACAGCTCCGGAGCAGGATAGACTTCACTTACTGTGCCCAGTATGTGCTCTTCAGATTTACGTCCACCGCACTAGCCAGTGGCGTAAGTCAGAGCAGCTTGTCATATGCTACGGGGACCGCAACCGGGGGGCGGCCGCCACTACACATTGTCACATTGGGTAAGAGATGCTATTGCCCTAGCCTATGAGGCGCGTGGTCTTACTTCACCTCTAGGAATTAGGGCTCATTCAACCAGGGGGATTGCCTCATCTATTGCGCTGGCAAGAGGTGTCACCCTGCAGCAAGTGTGTGATGCGGCAGGTTGGTCCTCTCCGCACACATTTGTCAGATTTTATATTTTGGATGTTCATGCTACTCCGGGCTCGTGTCAGCCTCCCAGAGCTAGCTCTGAGACCTTCTTGGCCTTTGTGCGCAAACATTACACAACCTTGGGGGTCCAGACACTTGCAGTGCGGCGGCGTTGGTATTCTCGTTTCCATAGCGTTTTCACACAGCATCGAGTGTAGCTTTTGAAAGGGAATGTCTCGGGTTACTTTGCTGTAATCGTGGTCCCTGAAAAAGAAGAAACGAGATGCTGTGCTCCAATGCCGCACTGCTTGCGTGACTGGACCTCCTTTCAGACAAAATTGATCTGAGAAATGTTTCCGTTTCACTCATATTTATAACCTGCAGGTGCGCTTCATCAGATGATGTCACCTGACCAAGGTTATATATGCCTATATAAGGTTAAATTTGGCATGTTTGATACACACATGCTTCACAACTGGCAACACAAAAAGATGTTCCCATAGCGTTTTCACGCAGCATCTCGTTCCCGACTTTTTCAGGAAACAGGGTTACAGCAAAGTTACCCGAGATGTTAGCCTTTAGCTGCTTGAAACGTTTTACTTTATGAAAACTTGAATCACAGATCTCAGATCTCCAATATGAAGAGGATTGAGTTTTTAAACAGAGACTGTTTTCAACAACAGTGAAGTAGATTAACATCTAAAGATATATGGTTATTGATTTAATAATGTCATGTCTATACATTTATAACAAAGTTGCAATTTTAACATTTAAATACCAATTTGCATACATTTTCTATGTGTAAAAGTAGAAATATAGCCTATTTAAAATCTTCTATCCCTAATCTAAAATCCCCCCCCCCCCCCCCACACACACACACAAAAAACATTCATATGAATTTCTACAATAGACCATTGTTTGGCATGCTGGACTAATCATTAGAACAGGCGTTAATCACAAATTAGTGTATATTGGTGCATTATACTTACTTACTTTGAATATTACATTTTAATTTGCTATAGAAATTGTCCATTATTCTTACTCTGTAGGGATGTTTTAAAAGTAGAAAGAAAAAGTTTGGTTACAGTTGAATAATATGGACAAAGAACCTTTCATTCACAAGGTGCTGCTCTTTTTATAAAACAATGCTAAAGATTTTATAAAAAGCCTCTATTATATATTAGCTTATAAAGTAAAATTTGGGATTTTTCTTTCTTCACTGTGAAAACAACTTGAAACGGTTTGACCGATTGAGATTGATGCTAATTGGATTAATGCGAATATGATTAGCTCTGTAACTTGAGGATATTAGAAGCGTTGGCTGGCAAATGGGTATGATAAATGAAGTTTTACTGGAACATTGCCAGATAATAGTCATGAATTCACACAGACCAACAGCACTTCTATTGAAAACCATTCAGTACAATGCTGCTATAGAAAACGGATGACAAATAAAAGATAACAGGATTGACCCAGACAGATAATTAGTGTAGAATATCTCCAACAAATCAAAAGTTAACATGTACATATATACTTAGCAAAAAAAAAAAAAAAACGTCCTTTTTTCTGGACTGTGTATTTCAACAATAATGTTGTAAAAATCCAAATAACTTTGCAGATCTTCATTGTAAAGGGTTTAAACAATGTTTTCCATGCATGTTCAATGAACTATAATCAATTAATTAACATGCACCTGTGGAATGGTCGTTAAGACCTTAACAGCTTACAGAAAGTAGGCATTTAAGGTTACGGTTCTAAAAACGCAGGACACTAAAGAGACTTGTCTACCGACTGTAAAAAACACCAAAAAGAAAGATGCCCAGGGTCCCTGCTCTTCTGCGTGAACGTGCATTCGGCATGCTGCAGGGAGGCATGAGGACTGCTGATGTGGCTAGGGCGATAAATCGCCATGTCCGCACTGTGACACGCCTAAGACACTGTGAGACGCCTAAGTGCTACAGGGAGACAGGAAGGACGGCTGATCATCCTCGCAGTGGAAGACCACGTGTAACAACTCCTGCACAGGATCGGTACATCCGAATATCACACCTGCGTGAGAGGTACAGGATGGCCACAACAACTGCCCGAGTCACACCAGGAACACACAATCCCTCCATCAGTGCTCAGACTGTCCCCAATAGGCAGTCCATGAGGAGGAGATGCACTGCAGTACTTCAAGAAGCTGGTGGCCACACCAGATACTGACTGGTACTTTTGATTTTGAGCCTCCCTTTATTGAGGGACACATTGTGAAACATTTTTAGTTTATGTCTTATGGTGTTGACTCTTTAAGTGTTCATACAAATATTTACACATTAAGTTTACTGACCAGTATGATTTATTTGTTTTGTTTATTGTTTTTTTTTTTTTTTTTAAACAAAAGCCCAAATGTTCACAGGGAAAACTTAACTATAATACAAATATACTGCTTGACATGTATGAGTATATTTACAATTTGAAAGTAGACCTGCTATTATTTCTGGAGCCCCCCACCACTTCCCCTGATTTTTCTCAGGAACACCATCAGTCGATTTCCCTGTGTACACATTGCATTGTCCTGGCATAATATGTATTCGCATCACATGCTGGTCATATCTTTATACCAGATGGCTTGTTTGGCATATACTGCTTAAATGGGCACCCTAAAACGGACAAAACCGACATGATGCTTATCAAGCTCCACTTACTTCTTCCAAACTTCCCAGCTTGTCTTGTTGACTTCGGCTGCACTTGTGTGGTGGTTATCAAAGCGAATCACGCCTGACAGGATATGGAAGGTCTGCAAAGACATTGTAGTGTAAAAAATTCTCTGACCAGTGTCCGCATTCCATAAGATGGATGCAGATTCGTTGCAGGATCTGTAGACACTACACAAAATCAACACAACCGTGTAGACTTCAAAATTCACAGGGTCGACCTCTGTCCAGGTTTTATCCATGAACCATTCTCCCCTCCAGGTTTGTCATGTTCATGACAATGGTTACAATGGAGTCCATGAGGTAAGGTTCTTAACTGGACTTATCCACTTGGGATATGGCATATCGGGTTAGGGTTAGGGGTTGGTTCCATTTTTGGATGAAAGTGTATAAAAGTGTATAAAAGGCCTAAAACAGGCTTTATATACCAGCGCTTCAAGAAAGTTGGATGATTGATAACAGTGTTGCAGTTTTAAGTTTTAACAGGTGTGGTAAAAATTATTGTTGTTGATGGGTTTTGGTGCGGGTTGCCATGAAATTCAAAAAGGGGCATAAGAAGTGTGTGTGTGTATATGTGTGTGTGTGGGTGGGTGTTTGCTTAAAAACACCTGCATGTTTAGGTGTGGAAAAGGAGTGTAGAAATGTGCTTGACACACACAATTTTTTAAAAATATTTATTTTGTGTGTTCAAGTCATTGAACCTTATGAAAAATGAATAAAACTTACTGCCCTGTTTTAGAGAGGAAACTTTAAACACAACACAACATGAGGGCTAGTAATGAAAAGCAGTACTCTCTTCCATTAACAAGGCATCTGCATCCTCTCTCCTCTCACACATCTACATGGTGTCAGAAATATTAAGATCTCCGACTGTAGCATTCTGAGACACTTATTTTGTCAAAAAAATGCTGTGGACAACTGGCGAAGATTTATGAGTGGGTTGTGTATTACAATGCAGGCTTATCGACCAGCTCAAAAAAAGGTCAAGCCTACATTCTTCTGAAGCTTGCAAGCGCTGAACATATAATCCCTACAAGAATTCAGCAATTTTGCTGTGAAGGAAGATAAAGAGGACCCTGATGCAGTGGTGAACTTGTATATATGGGCATCATGGGCAGCTGCCCATGCACAGAAAACACGGGGAAAAAAGACAAAGAAAAAAAGTTAAAAATAACATTGGTGTAATCAGTATTTTTTTAATCACAACCTTGTTAGCACCCCAACAGTATTTTGTGAGGCAGTGAGGCAGAGGACTGACTTGGTTCTATGAGATGGGGAGGGAGGTGGCTAGTGGACATCACTACGGGTCTCCCCACTGGAAGTCCGACTACAGAGGGAGTAGGGGAACATTTGTAATAATGTGCAAAAAAATACAATCCTGGGGGGGCTCCCACATTAAGGCTACTTCTACCACTCAGTCGGGAGGGCCAAAGACTATCACGTGTTTTCTCCAAACCATGTGATGCCTCACTTACTGACTTGATCTTATATTGCACCTACTGTAGACTATAAAGGTAGTAAACAAGTGGGCAAGCCGTTCTGCCCCATACTACGAATGTTGAATCTTCACAGCAATTCAGTTTCTTTGTATCAGTACATTCCTTTTTTCCTTTATTAACAGTTTGTACTCAAGCTGGTATGAACTCTAAGTTGGCACAAAACCTTACCATTCGTTTTAGATTAAATACATTTAGAGTGTCTTTTTGAGCCTATGTTTCAATAAAAGAGCAAAATGTATAAAGGAATTTTGAACTTTTGACAGACAAAGCAGTTTATATATTTAATATATTTCAAATATATAATATCTTTTTTTTTTTTTACATTTTGACACAACACAACCATAAACCAGGTTACTTCTTTGTCATATTTGTTTAGGTTCTCATATTTGTTCAGAGCTCTGATTTCAGGCTTCATCGGAAATCAACGACCCTCCATGCGGTTTGTTCCAACAGCAAAATTTACATTTGAAATCCGCCTCAGTTAGCCTTGCATGAGAAGTCAGAGAAATCGACAAAGCACTGTGTAGAGAAACTGAGGTATTGCAATGTTTCACTTGCAGCGGGCATCACCCAACTAACCAACCTGCTTTTACCAAGCACTGCGGTGTCTGTTGCAAAAAATATTTATAATAATCATTTTTGTATTATTATATATTATAATTGTTGTAGGCCAGCCACACATCTTAAACAGACTAAATCAGGAGCAGATCTTGCAGACTTCTCACAGTAACCTGTATAATCCATAGACTCTTATGGGAACTTGTTTTATATTATATATTTAGAATGAGGGGAAATCTGGGTCCTAAAGACACAGATTTGGAATCGGAGAAAGGTTTGTAAATAATACACCGATTAAAGCAACAAGAATATAAAAATGTAAGAAATATAATGCCTTTACTGAAGGGGTCAGCACTGGTGGTTTTACACCATAACCCTTGTGATGCTCTTAAAACCACTGATATTCCAGATCTTCAGTGGGCTTTCATGGCAGCTGACATCTTTGAGTGTCAGGGAAAAGAATTGCCTTTCTATGGTGAATTCATTTTTTGGCTGATATGAAATTGACCACTGATCTTACCCTCAATAGTGCTATCACAAATGGCTAGGTGTGTCTATGGAGGCCCAGACAAGTATGGAATCCAGTACTGTATCTGTTTCACTTCCAAATTGCCACTTCCCTTCATTTTTTCCTTCACTCCTGCTATTGCTTTCTGCATTTGGGAGCCATGCTGCACGTCACAGTAATATTTTCAGAGGAAAATTAAACAGCGAGATAAGGCTCCAACACTCAGAACTCTCAAGTCCTTTGTGTAAAAGAGATATGAGGTACATGCTGCGTCGCAATGTCTGGTTCTATTTACTTCACCTTGTTCTTCACTTGGATTTTTAACCTCTGTTTAGCTTATAACACCACAGAGGGTACAGTATGTGCAGATGAAAAATGTATGCATGACATTATACAGTGTGTGATTTTACCATGATTGAAGTAAAGCTGAAACAAGAAGAGAAAAAAAGCAGATAATGCTGTAAAATAAAATTTTTGGTAGTGTTTATATATTTTTTTCTCTTAAATAGGTTTCGTAATTTGAAACATCTACCATTTTTCTTGTTTTAGTTTGCTGCAAATGACTCTCAAAGCATGGGTTTTATTTTATTTTTGAAGCAACTAACTTTTTTTTTCCCCCAAAGTGCAGACTTACATTACATGATCACAAACACAAGTGCAGGCTGATTTATCCATTGTGACAAAACTGCAGAAAAATTGTAGTGTTTTGCAAAATTACAAACAATTTTAAACAATTTTACATTATTTTACATGTTTTTTTCCCCATTGGTGTTTTTTCTTTTTCAATCACACTTGTGACTCAAAGATTTCTGTTTTCTTGAAACCACGAAAATGGAGTTCTCATTTTGCTGTGAAACTCTTCATGTGCTATGTTATGGTACGAGCTTTTTGATGGCTGTTTACCTTTTCATGTTTGAGTTTAACAAGGAGATGTGTTGTTTTTGACCATAAGGTTGTAGGTGTTGTAGGAACGCCAATTAATCTCATCTGCATGTCTTTAGACTGCGGAAAGAAACCAGAGGACCTGGAGGAAACCCCATGCGACCAGATCCGGAATCGAACCTATTAACCTGGAGGTGCAGGGTGACAGTGCTAACTACTATGCCACTCTGCCACCATCATAGATATGTACTGTAACTAATTTAAATAGCATTTTTCTATTCCCTAATGTAATAGATAATTATGAATATGAGGAAAAATAGCGGTATGGGTATTTGTACAGTAAATGCAGAAGTAAATGCGTTGGGGATTTGCAGAACTGGGGGGAAAATAGTTTGTTGTATAGGTGGTTTGTGAGAATTTAGTTTTGGGCAGAATTTGTGCATGTACTGTACAGTATATGATCAGTTTTGGGCAGTTTGTTGGGCATGCAAGTTATTAGCTTTCTATTTGTAACAGTGGGGCATATTACCTGGAAGAGGTATAGATGAAAAATGTGAGAGAAATAAGGTAAAGATCCTACCGTGTGTGTGCACGTGACACCCACTGTGACACCAGTTCAATTGACACATTTTAGAATGCTGAGCATACCAATGAGATTCTTATTAAATTCTTTTAGAAAGAAATACAAAAGTGAGCAGTTGTTACATGGAAACCACAAGGTAAATAAAAAAAAATATATAAAAAAAAACCCTCATACACTTGGAAAATATAAGCCATTGCCAAGTTTTGTGGTTTTGTGTCAAAAGCTATGTCACTGACGTGTTTGTTGCTGTTGCTGTTTCTTTTCAAGTATAATAAAAATAAGAAGCAGGAGAAAAAAGGAGCTGTAAAGTACTAATAACAATAAGAAGCAGCAGAATCGGAAGAAGAAGAAGAAAAGGATGAAGAGCTGTATGTTGGCGCTGTCAAACCAACATAAATATAAAACACTTTACTGTGGCTTATTATGTGTCAGAATAGAGCTTGCATGGTCTCAGGAGAGCTGCCGTGGTGCCAGCACATTGTATTTGAAGTTTCTATCAAACCAAATCCAAACTCTTTTTTCATTCCCTTGACAAATCACCTTATTGGTGGGATAAATACATTTTTATTCCCTTCATCCCTGGCACTCAATCAGTCTTGTTTTCTGTGAGTACTAACAAAGAAATGGCAAAGAAAAAAAAAAGGCTGTGCTGCTGTCTGGTTATAGTAATTGCATTGTACGTTTTGCCATACTGGCATATTGGATTTTAGCTTTTTGGCATTTTATTATTATTTATTTATTTGTTTATCTTGGATTTTCTTCAAGCAATTAATTTTTTGCATGTGTGTTGTGATACAGAGCTAATATGTGATGCATATGGTCTGTGTAATGTCATTTACTCGTGGTACTCAACAACATAACTCTTGGGATTTATGATTGTGCAAATAAACAAGCACAAAACAGTCTCCTGTTTCTTTTACTTATAATTAAGCAGTACCATTCACATTTATGCTATATGGCAGACACCCTTATTTAGATGACGTTTTATTTCATTATACATCTGAGCAGTTGAGGGTTAAGGGCCTTGCATTTAGTTTTTTTTTTTTTTTTCAGAAATAAAATGTTACATTTTTAATAAACGGACATCCAACCCGTCTACATACACAGATTTTGCCTATAGTTCCAGTAATTAAAAATACTAAAATGCAGCTAAGGTTTTAAGCTAGTGTGCTATGTAAGGTTTACAGCCCCTTGTTCCAGACCACCCTTGATCAGACGTTAGAGAGAGACTTGAGATTCATCTTGTTAGTTCTTTTTGTAGCTTCAATAAGCTGTAAAGAAAACAACACAGAGGGTTCAGAGGCCATTTGGAGTGATTTAGAAGCAATTACGATGAACACAAAGTGATGTTTAAGATGAAATAGCATTATGAGAAATGTTTTTTTTTTTTTCCTAAAAGTGCATCTGTGACTGGTTTCGAATGTGGATTTTAGCAGGCTGACGTTCTTTCCTTTTTCCTGTATGGTACTGTGGATCATAATATGCTACTTTTATTCATGCCGGAAACTATTGGTGTATTGGTTATTAAAATCACACATACATCACCCATAATGTATATGCAAATATATAAACATCCTAGTGCTGTTGTGCTCTTTATCAACACTCCTGGAATGCCTCTTATCCAAACAGATGACTAACTGCTGTATAATTAATAATAACCACAAAATAGTCTACTGTTGGAAGAACATTTTATAAATAATCACAGCTTCAAATACAGTAGCAAAGCAGCAAGTAAAACACTTAAATGGCAGTAACAGTTGTAAATCTCTGTAACAGATGGCATTGTTGAATGAAATAATATAGACAAATGTTCGAATAATTAAAAGTTTAGATCGAACTGTGCAGTAGTAACCAGACTTAAACAGACTGCACTGTGCAAAAAACAGGATACGAAGAGTTGTAAAATATACGTTTCTTATTAGGAAATTATTATTATTATTATTATTAATAATAATAATAATAATAATAATAATAATAATAATAAGTGTTTATGTTTCTGTATATATGTTTATATATGTTTTTTTTTTGGTTAACATAAATGTAAAACAATCATTTATTACTTCCTGCTAATAATTTGAATATCATATGATTGGTACAGGATTTTAAAGTATGCATATTTGGTAACATGGTTCTGTGTGATAACACGCAATCAAATAATTGACACTTAGTTTAATGTCCCTTAGGGGAACATCCAAAATCAAACTCATAGCACCAGCCCTAAAGTCAGTTAAAGCTGTGCAGCATTTACCTGCTATCTTCTAAAGGTGATCAAGATGACTTCATGTCAGACACTGGGTATTTATCTTCTTTTAGCAGCTGGCAGCTGAGAAGGTTCATCAATTCTAGCTATTGATTCATGAGAGATATTTCCTTTAATAGGCTGCTGCCAGCCACAGGATGTTGGTATTTAACATACATTGATAATTTGATTTGATATGGAAACCACTGCATTTTGGAAGAATTGCAAACAATAACACAAGCATACTTGCTCAGCATTAGTGATGGAGACGAGTGGGTGGTATAAGTGGTCTAGTAATCCTTAGCAACACTAATCATGCATCACAGAAATGAAAAACAAACATTCCAATGAAGAGATTAAATAATACAGGTCAGTTTGCAAAATATACAAAGTTTAAAACCTACAATATTTATTATAAGCTTATAAAATACACATATATACAAAATTATAAATAAATTTTTTTTCAAGATTAGTAATAATAATTAACTTTTTGCTTAATTAAGGAGGGGAGAGCATAAAGCATCCATCACACATAGTGCTCGCTGTACAAGCTCCTCGAGACAGTGTTATGGGTCGCTTCAGTTGTTCAGGTTGTTGTTGTTGTGTAGCAATGTGCTCAAATATTTAAAGATTGTTTCTCGAGCATGAAGAAAGATTTTCACACATCGCTCATCATACTGCACATTATCATTACAGTTAAGCTAAAGATCGTATAACGAAAGGGTTGTCAAGCCACTCCTTAAACAAAGACAACATCAGAAGCATCTTACTAAGGCTAAGAAGAAAAAAGTTGAACAGTTGCTCAATAATCCTCTAAAGTCCTCTTTCCAAATGAAATTAAACTTTGCATTTCACTTGGAAATAAAGGTTGAAGAGTCTGGAGGAAGAACAGAGAGGCACAGAATCCAAGTCAGCACAGCCGTCCACTGGGAGATTTTAGAGCTTTAGTCTGCTGACAATGCCAAATTTCCTTTTCCGCCAGGAATTAGCACCTGTCCACAGTGCCAGAACTATTACCAACTGGTTTGCTGACCACGATATCACTGTGCTTGACTGGCCAGCCAACTAAAAATACCCCATAAAGAATCTAAGGTATTGTCAAGAGAAAGATAAAAAAAAAAAAAAAAACGCCCAACCCACTTATACAGACAACCTAAAGGCTGCTATCAAAGCAACCTGGTCTTCATTAATGCCTCAGCAGTGCAATACTTCTGTATTGTAAATCCTTCTTGCTTTATTTTAGGAAATTTCATACTATTTTAAAATACTATTTTAATATTTTTGTTTTTCATTCAAACAACAACAGTACAATTACTATATTTTTGTAATCATCTACTGTAAACGAAAACAAAAAAGGCATGAAATGATTATCACTTTACATTTTTATCAATTTGCATTGAGCTCTTCCACACTATGCTTTCAGCACTGTTACACCCTGTTTCTTTAATTGCAAAACTCATTCCCAAATTCAAATTGGTCCAGCATGCATGCCGCAAACCCCAAACCCTGGGGATTATCCAGAGAGCATCTGGATGGGACAGTTGCAACACAAGATAGCCGCTTCCCCTCCAGTAAAAGAGAAGACTTTTTCAAATCATTTTCCCTGTCTCACTAAAATAAAGACAGATTGAACAACAAACTTGAACATTTTAACATGTGGACTCAATATAGGGTCATTGTATGGATAAATCAACAAAACTCTTATTTCATAAGTTTTACCTAATAAATGATTAATGTAATACTATTGTGTAAAAAAAGTGTTAAGAACATGGTTATTGAGACAAAAAAGCAATAGTTAATCACTGTAAATTTATGTATGTTCATTTTGCAGCTGTCCCGCATCCACGCTGCAACATCTGACTCCTTCCATTTAAATAGATTTTGTGGAAGTCATGTGTAATTACCTTTAAATGGTATGGGTCATTATCAAACAGATCTTTAAAATTTTGGTTGTTTTAGTCTGAGTGGACTCTAAGTAACTGAGAGCAAACAACTTTTTTGTTGCAACTGCCAACAGTTAAACATGATGCATAGATTTGTTGTTTATTTCTTTGACTTTTTTTGGTTACTCATTTTCGCGAAGACTTTTTGTCCATCCCGCAAGGTTGTCCATGTCAACTTTAAATTTGAAAACTGCTATATATCATGCAAACCATGCTAAAATTATCATAATACACAGAAAAACATGGAAATCCTTTCCCACCATTCCATTCTGTCTCATTAATCCATGAAGTGAAACTACCGGCTTGGTGCAATTGCAGCTATAGTTAGCCACAGTAATAATTCAAACTCGCAAAAGCCATGTATGTACTTTGTACTTTATGTACAAGAGAAATGAGAAATTATCATTTAGCAAAATCATACTGATCATAATCAAAACAATTTTGACATATTTTGGCATTTATGCACCCTTGTGACACCAAGTCAACATGCAAAAAAATTACCTCTATTAGTTTGCAATATAACTTGCTTTATTTGGAATGAAATAATTAATTGATTAATATTATATTTTCTCAAAACTGCAAAAATGTGAATCTCATTTTCCTGCCAACTGGTCACATGGCTATGGGAAGCCAGCCATATCAATTGCCAGAGCACAATAGAAAAGTGGTTAAGGAGCAATTAAAAAAAATCAGTGAAAGGAAGAATGATGAACTCACACAGTGACTGAAACAAGCTCACTGTATTTGTGCCCAAGTTTGCTGGTTTAGTCTATTTCAGCAGGGCCTTTCACAAGTGATACCAATTCCCTGCCTTTTATTGATGAGCTTCTGGGTTGGCTGGGTGCGGTTCATTTTTTATTTTTTTTTACTTGAGTCTGGAACTGACTGATGCGTCTGGCAGGTTCCATTATGTTCAAAGTCCAAGGGAAAAAAAGCAACAAATGTGCCAGCCCTCTTTAAAAATGAGTGCCCTCATTAAAAATGGACCACCAGCTTTGGTCCAGTTCCTTTTGTGCTTCAGACCACTGCTTTGTCAGCTGTTGCATCTGGGAGCTTTTCTCTCCTTAGTGCCAGAGGACCACCCAGCACCTTATATCTGTAAGCTGTGCAAGTAGAGCATAATTTGTGTCTAGCTATGAGGTAAATGGTTTATGCTCACGTTCTATTACTTATTAAGTAAACTCTGTTTGGATCACACACACACACACCCTTGTAGTGGCTCTACTGCATGAAGTATGCAAATGCACAAGTGGTTTCAATGGTTTTTAGGCATGAGCAAGATGCTAGTGGCTAACTTTTTCATGATGGTGAGGTTCAGTGTGGCTTTACAGTGGAAAGGAGGTGTTTGGGGATTACTTTAAATAAAAGAATAGCACATCTGAGCCTGTGTTGATTTATATGATTTAGTGTTGATCTCTCTCTCTCTTTTTACTTCTGGCAGTGAGTTATGTGCAAAAGTGAGGCTGCCAGTACAGACAAGACAAAGTTCATCTTCAGAAGTGCAGAGCCAACTGAAAGGCTTCTATTGTGTTGGTTTTTCTTTGAGTTATAGCCATACCACTGCACTATATCTAGGTCGGGGCAAACATTAATAAAAGTCAAATTTAACTTTAAAGCCTACCCAAGTCTACTGTGCTCTTTCAGTGAGGTACTATCAGTTTTTAGATTAACATTTTGACATCATGCTATAAAGTCTCCGGGTCTAGGACAGTTTATTTCAGAAGACAGGCAATCAAAGCACAGCTACACTGTAAAAAAAAAAAAAAAGTAGTTTTCCTTTTTTTAAAAACTACTTGTAAAATTACAGACATTATCTGTAAATAACTAAGTTTAAGTATTATTTCGACACTGAAAAATTAACTTTTTTAAACATTTTTGAACAGTAAAAATACCATATTATTTTTACTGTGTTTTTCCTGGGACAACCCTCAGGGATCAAGCCCCCCCCCCCTTTCTCAAGTTTGTGAAAGAGAATGTTCCACTGTTATAGCACAATAGTCTATATATTTAAAAAAAATAAAAATTCACTTTAGGATTTTACTGTAATGCTATAACACTGAACTTTTTTTTGATGTATTTTGCATCATACCTGTACTATACTGTGTCAAAGTTCTACAGGCTATTTTATAAATATTGTAATTTTGAGTTTGTGTTAACACTATATTAAGTGTTTGTTCATAGGAATTTATGAAAAAAAAAAGTTAAATATCTGGGTTTTTGTGTTATTGCTTTATTTGAAGGTGTTTGATCTTCAATTTAGGAAAAATCTGTAAATAATAGTGTTTTCCTGCTAAATGTCTAATGCGTTTGCTTTACTGAAGGTGTTTGATTGTAATCATTTTGGAAAAAACTTTTTGGAAAAAAAATTAATTTTGAAATAAAAACATTTTGCTGCTACACGTCTAGTGCTGTTTTAATGAATGTGTTAAATCGTATAAATTTTTGGAAAGGAAATCTGTAAAATAATGGTGTTTCACTGCTAAACTTCTACTGCCGATCGTTTAATGAAGGTGTTTAATCATATAAATTTAGGAAAAATCTGCAACATAACGTTTTATCTGCTAAACTTATTTCAGTATATATATTATATCATTTTCTATGATGTTGCTTTATAGAAAGTCTTTAATTGTAAATTTGGGAAAAATCTGTAAAATAACGGCGTTTTTCTGTAAAAGATAGAATTTTATGTTTTTAAGCATAATATGAACTAGATTATTTTACCTTAATTTTAATTTTTTTTGTTTGGCAGCCATTGCTGCCAGTCATTTGACTGTTTTTTTTTTTTTTTTTTTTAAAGTTTTTTTTTTTTTATTTATTTTTTTACAGTGTATATAAAACACAGTGGTAGCTCCATGAGCCAATTTCAATACAATATCAGTCAAAAGTTTGGGCACAGGTTTGAAATTATATTCTACATTTTAGGACAATACCTATAAAAACTATCAAATTTAAACATAACGCTAGTTAGCTAGTGTATTTAGAAAATAAAGTAATGACAACAACAGTCATTTGTTACTTAAAGATAAGAAAGTCAGCTGTTCTGGAATAGTTTTTGCAAGAACAGTATTGTCAAGCGCATTTGCAAAACTCATCAAGCACCATGATGAAACTGGCTCTCATGAAGACCTTCCCAGGAAAGCAAGACCAAAACGTATCTGCTGCAGAGGAGAAGCCCATTTAGAGTTACCAGCCTCAGAAATCACCAATTAACGAACAGCACCTCAGACTAGAGCTGTTATGAAGGTTTACAAATCATACGTAGCAGACACATCCCAATATCAACTAATCAAAGGCAATAACTGCTTATTTTGGACTCATTCAGCATTCTTTGGACAGTGTGGATGGTTGGACTTTTGACTAGTAGTGTATTAACCATTCTTCTTCCATTGCTTCTAAACATTGTTACACCAGTGTCTGCAACTTCTAGAGTTCTAAGGATATATAACGAGCATTTTTTAGTTTGTTATTTCTTGTCTGGGTTTAATAAAGGATCTGCTCAAGCTAATTTGCAGAGACAGTTATTTGTCACTAGACATCCTTCACTGATAAGCCAAGCTCATTAACTTAATGAAACAATTCTGTTTCTAGTAACATCTGTAAAGATATTTTTTAAAACCCCACAGCCAACATAGATTGCTCATAATAAGTTAACTGTCATGAAACATCAAATAATTTTGGAACATTTTAGAAAGATTTGTTTATACAGTACATCTGTTTCTACTGCAGAAAGGCTTACCTGCTTTAGATAGATAGAACTATCCAACTAAGAGCCTCTGTAGTCCACCCAGGAGGTCAATGGTGACCACTGTATTTATTCTCATTGGTTAGATGGAGGGAGGGACGTAGGTACCAATGGGAAAATTGTACAGAAGTAGGTCATAGATTAGATTATAAAATAAATGCAAGCAACAAGGTGTAGAATACTACCAAGGCTAGGTTAGTAAAAACACAATCAAAAAGAGGGTAAGGATGCTTATTATCATAAAAAAATATGATAAACTGTTTACAATAGTCAAGTTACGTGGGAATCTGCAAGCAGATTAACAAGGTAAAAATATTATAAAATAATAAGAAAATACTGTTTGTGCATACATGATTGTATATACAGGTGGGGAACTTAAGTTACTATACATTAAAGTACGTGCACTGGTAAGTTGTAATATTAACAAAAAGAGAATCAAAGTATATAATCATATCAGTGCTATCAGGTGGACAACAGAATGTATGTATATGACTCTATTTAAAGTGATGTCAGAGAAAGAGCACTCTCTCCTGACACAGAGCATTTAATTGCAGTTGGCAGAAAGACTTTCTGTAGCGTTGTTTGTTTCCATGCTGGGCTATTTGCAAATAGGCCTGACAATTGGGAAAAGTAGTAAGTACGTCCTTTGCTATTTTCCTGAGTCATTTTCATATTTTTGCCATGATTCCCCATTCAGACATATTTTTACCTTTCAGTGCTCATAAACACTGGGTTGGCTAGAACATTAAAATGTCAACACCATTTCTAACATCAGGATTCCTGTAAAACCACTTAAGACTGCGATTATGGATATTTTCAAACCTTTGATGCAAATCCAATAGGTGGAGGCGTCATCACGTACTACACCACTCCACTATGTCTTCCTGTCAGTTCCCACCACGTTAAAAATATCTTTTCTGGTAATCGAGTCCCTAAATAACTTTTACTTTGCTAAGGTTACCCCAGCTCCAAGTTCACAACAAAGAATTATCTGATGCATGCTGGAAATCACAGCCTCCCTGTTGTGACTGACTGTGTTGTCCTACAATTAACAAGTCTTCATTTTAGTTGTTCCTCCAAGTAACAGTAAGGTGGAGGAGGAATAGGGCCATACGGAGATCTTTGTTAAAGGCGATGAGCCACCTGCTCTCATCTCCTGAAACACATTTGTTGCTTAGGTTATTAATATGACTAGAAATGTTCTGTCAGTACAGGGGATGGCGGAGTCAGACATGGCATTCTGTCGCTGGCCGATGCCAACGCGGTGAGCACATAAGCACACCGGTGCTTGTCTTAATCTTTTAAAAGCTGCATGACCATGTGTCTTTACCAACTTTGATGTTCTTAAGCCTGGATACAGCTTGAAGGCCATCTGTAGAGATATCTGTAAGGTATCTCTGTATTCAGCTCGTCAAACTAAAAAAAAAGGCATGGACATTTCTTTCGCTATTTCTTTTACCATTGTTTTTCTATTGCCATTAAAGGTCATAAATTCAAGAAAATACAGTGGCTTGCAAAATAATTTGGCCTCCTTGAACTTTTCCACATTTTGTCACATTACAGCCACAAACATGAATCAATTTCATTGGAATTCCATGTGAAAGTGGTGTACACTTGAGAAGTGGAACGAAAATCATACATGATTCCAAATATTTTTTTACAAATAAATAACTGCAAAGTGGGGTGTGCGTAATTATTCAGCCCCCTTTGGTCTGAGTGCAGTCAGTTGCCCATAGACATTGCCTGATGAGTGCTAATGACTAAATAGAGTGCACCTGTGTGTAATCTAATGTCAGTACAAATACAGCTGCTCTGTGACGGCCTCAGAGGTTGTCTAAGAGAATATTGGGAGCAACAACACCATGAAGTCCAAAGAACACACCAGACCGGTCAGGGATAAGGTTATTGAGAAATTTAAAGCAGGCTTAGGCTACAAAAAGATTTCCAAAGCCTTGAACATCCCACGAGGCACTGTTCAAGCGATCATTCCGAAATGAAAGGAGTATGGCACAACTGTAAACCTACCAAGACAAGGCCGTCCACCTAAACTCACAGGCCGAACAAGGAGAGCAATGCAGCCAAGAGGCCCATGGTGACTCTGGATAAGCTGCAGAGATATACAGCTCAGGTGGGGGAATCTGTCCATAGGACAACAATTAGTCGTGCACTGCACAAAGTTGGCCTTTGTGGAAGAGTGGCAAGAAGGAAGCCATTGTTAACAGAAAACCATAAAAAGTCCCGTTTGCAGTTTGCCACAAGCCATGTGGGGGACGCAGCAAACATGTGGAAGAAGGTGCTCTGGTCAGATAGGACCAAAATGGAACTTTTTGGCCAAAATGCAACGCTATGTGTGACGGAAAACTAACACTGCACATCACTTTGAACACACCATCCCCACTGTCAAATATGGTGGTGGCAGCATCATGCTCTGGGGGTGCTTCTCTTCAGCAGGGACAGGGAAGCTGGTCAGAGTTGATGGGAAGATGGATGGAGCCAAATACAGGGCAATCTTGGAAGAAAATCTCTTGGAGTCTGCAAAAGACTTGAGACTGGGGCGGATTTTCACCTTCCAGCAGGACAATGACCCTGAACATAAAGCCAGGTTAACAATGGAATGGTTTAAAACAAAACATATCCATGTGTTCATATCCATGGCCCAGTCAAAGTCCAGATCTAAATCTAATCGAGAATCTGTGGCAAGATCTGAAAACTGCTGTTCACAAACGCTGTCCTGTTGCTCTTGTTTGCACATTTGCACGTGCACTTTATGTTGTCTGTAAAAATGTTACTTAGCTAGTTAGTTTTTGTTAATTTATGTTGTAATTTATGTTAGATCTCTCTGTCCTGTCCCTGCTAGCCAGTTAACTAGGCCTCTTGGTTAGCTAGTTTAGTGTCTCTGTTAATTTATGTTGTAAGTTTATGTTGCATGTAGCACCTTGGTCCTGGAGGAACGTTGTTTCGTTTCACTGTGTACTAACTGTATATGGTTGTAATGACAATAAAGCCTACTTGAACTTGAACTTGAACTTGAACTCCATCTAATCTGACTGAGCTGGAGCTGTTTTGCAAAGAAGAATGGGCAAGGATTTCAGTCTCTAAATGTGCAAAGCTGGTAGAGACATACCCTAAAAGACTAGCAGCTGTAATTGCAGCAAAAGGTGGTTCTACAAAGTATTGACTCAGGGGGCTGAATAATTACGCACACCCCACTTTTCAGTTATTTATTTGTAAAAAAAATGTTTGGAATCATGTACGATTTTTGTTCCACTTCTCACGTGTACACCACTTTGTATTGGTCGTTCACGTGGAATTCCAATAAAAATGATTTATGGTTGTGGCTATAATGTGACAAAATGTGGAAAAGTTCAAGAGAGCCGTATACTTTTTCAAGCCACTTTATATAATAGCTAAACAACAAAAGGAACTCTTAGTGGTTAACAGTTGCCTCATATCTCCAGGGTTGGTGGTTCAAGTTTTATTTTGGTGAGTGGAGTTTACATGTGCTCCTTATGCTTGGTGGGTTTCCTAACTAAAAAATCTAAATATACTTCTATAATAAATAAATGGTAATAGTAAAACACAATACAAATAAAAATAATCAGCTTCTTCCTTTTAAGGACCCAATGCATAAAAGGTCAAAGTGGCTTTTACTGTATTTTCACCCATATACATACTGTACATATATGAGATACAAGTGAAACCTATTCAACTTACAGACTTTCTCTCTTTAAACAAACAAACTTTCTCTCTTCCCTGTAAATATATTTTATGCTGATATTTTTAGTGGTACTGATACAAATTCTGGGATTCTCCATATTTTTAATGAGTAAATATGGCTAGGAAAGTCACACATTCAAATATCTCTAACTCTGATTATGTGTCATTGTTCCCATAACTGTATGCAACATTATAAAATTAATTTTCATAAAGAGATGCATTAAATTCTTAAATTGATAGCGGAACGGTCGAACCATTCTGTAAAGTATTTTCACTAAAAAGGTACCAATAGCAACTCATCAGCATCGACCATCAAATTGTGTTGCAAGTTATTAGCACAAAACTCGAACACCTTTCTTTTAAAAGGTCAGGATGCTTGCAAGTATCACAACGTTATTTGCTCACGCCCAGAATAGTGTCCAGCCAGTGGGTTAGGTAAGTATACTATATACTTCATTATAATAAAATTAAACTTTTTACCACATTGTAAAACCAGAAAATCATAAAACTTTCATTTTTCACAATTTCACTCTGCACTGCACTTGTCTGATATTAGAACTGATTTCAGAAAATAAATGCAGCAGATAATAAATGCCAATAAGTTGTCAATGAAGAGCAACTGTTAGCTTTATTGGAATGCCTGAAAGCCAATGCTGTTTTGATATTTTTTAAGCACTAGGGCAAAGTGAATTGATATTCTTATTAAGTCGCTCCTGCTAATTTATCTTAATCCTCTAACCATGCTATCTCCCCTTAAATACTCTCATCTCGGTGAACAAGTATTGCCTTGTTACCCATGAACATAATTATCCATATTGCTGGAAAAAAAAAAAGTTTGTCTGTGACAGCGTAAACAGCACAATTGCAATTTTTACCAATCTACAAATTGCCAGATGGCCACAGTAATTTACTACATCTGTTGCCTTTATCCGCATGTTAAGTGCTTTCCTTGTAGTTTTTTGTGGCCCTGGCTGCCCATATGCCTAGCCATTCTGTTGCAAACAATAAGCTTGCATCATAAACATTCATGAACCACTGCCATGCAAGGAGACAGAAGACATATGATGTTCAATCCAATTTGAGAAGTGCAGTTAATTGTCTTTGGGGATGTGTTCTGTGACAATTTCATAATTTTCCACTATTTGCATTGTGGGTTAAAGAGAATAATTATTTGCTGTGGAAAGCTCATGTGCAGACAGGCAATGAATGTGCTACCTGACAGCATGGAGCCTGAGTCATATCAGTGACTAAACAATGATAAAACCTTGGGTATACTGTTTGAAATAAAATAAAAATTATAACATGAAGCATTAATGAAGAATAACATGTAAGCGTCGCCACTGTTTGGTCCTGAGTCAAGATACTTAACCCTACACCCAATACCACCGACCCCGGTTAAAGAATGTTAAAAAAATGGGAAGTTTGCAACAGGAAAGGACCTGACATAAAGCCAGATCTTAGATCCTGCAGATAAAACAATCCAATGTGTCAACCGCTAGGATAAGGGACAAATCACAAGCAAATAGTTTATATATACCTTTTTGAGCCAAAACTGCTGGGGATAGACAAGCGTTAGTTCCCAGCATCTTTCTCCCACATTGCAGTCAGTCAGACCAAAGGCAAAGCGAGGGCCTCCCACTTCTTGTGCTGGCATGGTGAGTAACAAATACACCACTCGTCATAATTTCTTACTGATCCCACACTTTCACTATGTTGATCAACTCTGGCATGTGCAAGTCCTGCATTTGAGAATGCACTGTTGCCACCAACCTGCTATTATGTCTCTTTATCACTGGAAATTCAATTCAATTCAATTTTATTTATATAGCGCTTTTAACAATGGTCATTGTCTCAAAGCAGCTTCACAAAAATAAAAGAAATTCATAAAAAAAATAATAATTAAAATAAATAAATAAATAAATAAATAAATATATGAAAAATATATAATAAATTGTGTATGTGTGAGAAAAATGTGTCTAGATAATAATGAGATGAATGAATAAAATGTCTCTGATGAGCAAGCCAAGGGTGACGGCGACAGTGGCAAGGAAAAACTCCCTGAGATGGCAATAGGAAGAAACCTTGAAAGGAACCAGACTCAACAGGGAACCCATCCTCATTTGGGTGATAACAGATAGAGATGATATAACAATTCTTTAAATTAACATGAAGTCCAGTTTAGCATAGGAATGAATCAGTAGGTGCAGAGGGCAGATGGGGTCTGGATCACTGGGAGCACAGGAGCAGCATGTGTAGCTCCAACCATCATAAAGCAGAATCCAGCTGGAGCTGGTCCTTCTCTGGATGCCTCAGGATCCTCACAGGGTTGGCCTTTGTCTACTGAAGCTAGTACAATCTCAAGATGCCTCGGGATGGGTAGAAAAGTACAGAACAGATGGAGAGAATTAGCGTAGTTGCCATTCAGGATAGGTGTACTGAAGTATAAAGTTATGGGATGAGTTACGCGTATGCCAGATTAAAAAGATGCGTCTTGAGTCTACTTTTAAACTGGGAAACTGTGTCTGAGCCCCGAACACTGTCTGGAAGGCTATTTCAAAGCTTTGGAGCTAAATATGAAAAAGCCCTACCCCCTTTTGTAGATTTGGAAATTCTGGGATTACAAGAAGTCCAGAGTTTTGTGATCTTAAAGGTCCTACACATCCCATTTTTCATTAAATGTTAATATGATCTTTATGGTCCTAATGAAAAGTTTGTATTATACGTTAATTAAAAATTCAAAAGGATTGTGTAAAAAAAAAACACTACTTTTACCTGGAAAAACTAGCTCTGTTCTCAGGAACCTGTTTCAGTACATGCTAATTTAAATGCTCATGACCTCTGCTGACCCCATTGTAGGACCTTCTGCTGACCCCATTACCCACAAAGCATTGCCCACAATGCAGTGCTTTGTGGGTAATGCAGTCCAAACTGGAAAACGCTGGAATATGGAGCCTGAGCCTGTTTTCTTCAGTCGTTTTTGGTTTGATTTAAGTACGGAACCTACGCAGAAGTTTGTAATATCGTCTGACAACGCAGAAATTAAAAGAATGGACATGCATCGACTTGATTTGTGTTTCTCATCACTGCATGGGCATGAATTAACGGGCTGTTACGCTGCCGCGAGCAACAACAGCATAAAGCGGAGAAGCTTACCGAGAGAGATACGGACGCGTGATGTGTTTACATGACTTCTTAATCTTCGACAGACATCGTTATAAACCATCTAACGTAACAAAGGTAAGCATAATATAGTTTTCCGACTACGTACACAGTTTGCAACTAGACATTCACCTTAATGCATTGTTTATTATAAACGGGCGATTAGGGATTATATAGAGACAGATGTACACAGAGAAGAAGCCATAACCATGTTCTATGAGAGTATAAGTTAACTTACACTCGGCATTCATCATGATTATAAGAAAAGGCGATCTGCAAAGAGTCATAGTAAAATAAATCACACTCACCGAGCCAGGTGAAGATGAAGCAGGAACACGAAGCGTTAGTACAGATCCATTTTTTAAGAGCAGCTTCCTAGTAAAACCTGCTTTATATTGACCCGCGTTTATAAAGCAGTCTGGTGAAAAATGATTATCGCAAACATGAACGCATTTAGGTAAATCGGCGGGGACGTTAGCTTCAAAAACCAAATTCAGCCACTGTGTCCTCAGTGGCTCAGATACCTAACCCTAGGTAGGTACCCTAGGTCACTAACCCTAGGTAGTGAATGACGACTGCTGTGTTCGCTATTACACCCAACAACTGTACACAACACTTGCTTAGGCGCCATTTTGCTCCAGCGGCGAAAAACAATGGCCGACAGCTTCTTCTCACTCGTCTTTGCTAAAACACCAGTGTCAATCAATCAGTGTAGGAGCGGCCTCTTGTGGTGTGGCGTCACATTGACAGCCATTTGCGATTGGCCTGATTTCAGAAGGGGCGTGTTATTGTAATAAATGATAAGAAAACCACTGGGCGGCTCTTTATCATCGTAGAGTGGTTATGTACGCACTCTCCTAACACACGGTTCAGTCCAAACAGCTTAAAAAAGTGCATGTAGGCCTGTATGACCCCTTTAAGGAGCGTGGTGGATTATAGCGTATCAAAATATTAAATTCATGATACGATATGCAGTGAAATGCTTGTACGACCGCCGGTGACCTTAAAAAGAAAATAAAAACGATATATAAGAAATAAATATTAATAAAAAGAAATGAAATACAAAAGAAAATAAATGTAACTAGTAAAATAAACAAACTGTACAAATAAGGGCATAATAAAAATATTACAAAATATAGGAATATAGGAATATAGGGGGGGAATATATATATATAAAAATGTAAAAAAATTTTAACGTTTTAAAGTGGCATTAAAATGTTTTAAAGTGGCAAAGTGTCATGTGCAAAATGGCAGATATATATATAAACATGTATTGTATAAACATTAGTGAATTATGAAAGTGACATGTGCAATGGTTTCAGATATGTAAATATGTATTGCATGAATGTGTCCATGATTGTCCAGTCATTGTCAATGTTTTTATCACTCTATAAAAGATATCACTCCTGTGTGGTGTGATTGAGAGACCTTATCCCCTGCGGGAAGAAGCTCCTCCTCAGTCTCTCTGTGTTGGCCTTCAGGGAGCGGAATCGCTTTCCTGACCTCAACAGAGAGAACAGTCCATTGTTGGGATGGCTGAGGTCCTTCACGATCTTCCTGGCCTTGGTCCAGCACCGCTTGCTGTAGATCAAGTGCAGGTCAGGGAGCTCGATGCGGATGATGCATTCAGCTGATCGCACCACCCTCTGTAGAGCTCGTCTGTCCTGCATGGTGCTGTTTCCAAACCAGGTTGTGATGTTTCCCGTCAGGATGCTCTCTATGGTACAGGAGTAGAAATTCCTGAGCACCTTAGAGAGTCTAAAGTCTCTCAAGCGTCTGAGGTGGTAGAGACGCTGCCGGGCCTTTTTCACCACGGTGTTGATGTGACAGGACCATGACAGGTCCTGCGTGATGTGAACACCGAGGTATCGGAAGCTGTCCACTCTCTCCACTGGGCTCCTGTTGATGATGGGGGTCCGGTAGTTCCTCTCCTGCTTTTTACTAAAGTCCACTATCAGCTCCTTTGTCTTGCTGACGTTCAGGAGGAGATTGTTCCCCCGGCACCAGTTCTCCAGATTTACAATCTCCTCTAGGAAGGCAGACTCATCATTTTTGGTGATCAGGCCCACCACGACAGTGTCGTCAGCAAACTTGATGATGGTGGTGGAGCTGGTAGTGGCCACACAGTCATATGTGTACAAAGAGTACAGCAGGGGGCTCAGAACACAACCCTGGGGGGCTCCAGTGCTGAGTGTGAGTGAGGCTGAGACATGTCCGCCCATCCTTACTGCCTGTGGTCTGCCAGTTAGAAAATTGGAGATCCACTGACACATTGATGAGCTGAGTCCCAGGTGCTCCAGCTTGGTGGTGAGTGTTCCCCCTTCTAGTGTCCAGGTGAGTAAGTAATGTGTGGAGGAGATGAGAGATTGCATCGTCTGTGAAAAGGTTCTGGCGGTATGCAAACTGTAGTGGGTCGAGTGTGTCTGGTAGTGAAGAAGACTGGTTAGGTATGTGGGAGCTAAACCATTTAAGGCCTTGTATGTAAGTAATACTATTTTGTAATACTATCAATCATAAACTGAACAGGTAGCCAGTTTAGTGAAAATCCCCATTATATTTTAACTTGAGCCAATGTGTGCTTTCATTTAAAAAGGTTCTTTTGCCATTATGTTTTGATTTCGAGACATTTGTGCTTATTTATTGACTGTGATTGGTCAGAGTTTTCAGGGTTGGTGTTGGCAGTTTCTAATGATGCCTACTCAAGTGTTGTTGTTGTTTTTTTTTTTTTTTATACAACATTCCTTCCCATGATTTGTTTTGTATCATATCCCATTCAACACATGAGTGTATATAAAATCAGTATATGGATATATAACTTTAAGTTAAAAGTTAACATAAAATCCCAGAGGTGATAGATTTTACTGAGTGCTTTGCTGAATAAGAGCAATGTTAGTGTTTAGCGGGCCGAAGCTGCACGTGAGTGCTGCAATCTTTCATTTAAGTGGAAACATAAACACAGAACACACTAGTGTAGAATCAACAGAGGAAATAAACATCAAAATGTAGGATCAAAATATACAGTTCAATGCAAAGACATTAAGAGACACCAGAACTTAAATAACACCACTTATCAACAAAAAGGGACTGGACTGATAAACACAAACACACAAACACGCACACACACGCACACACACAAAAATTATCACACAGCTTAACTCAAAATATTGGGACTGGACTGACTAATCAACACAAGTGCAGACACACTGACCTACACCACCAAATTATCGTACACACCAACCTGTAAATGCTTCACTGTTTATCAGTAAAATATTTCAATGGTGTAAACGTTTTAAAGAAGGCCTTATGTGTGTAAACGAAGATTCTGGCCAAAGTGATTGACCGAGTTGAACACCAGATCCTTGAAAATCAAAGTATAACAGATGTACTGTAAATTTGTCTCTGAAAACTGTACACACATTCATTTATAAACACCACTTGCACATTACTCAGCTGAAAGTTATTGTCACATCTCTCGTACAGTCCAGACCTCACTCCAAGCCATTTTCACATGTTTGGGCCACTGAAGGAGTCTGATCATGGCTTCGGCACACTGAGGGAATTTTTCACCTTAATGGTATACAAGCACTAGTGAAATACCAGGATAAGTGCATTAGTGTAACAGAGGATTATATAGAGAAATAAAAGAATTTTTTTCTGTCTGGGTTCTGTTAATCTGCACAATCAAAAGTCCTGGTTTGATTTGAACACTGTAGGTTTTTTTTCCTTTATTTGAACAGTTCTCAGTGTAATAAGAGACTAGAACTGAGTTAGTGCATCCTTTAGTAGTACTTTTTACGGGAAAAATGGAAATATATTGTAATATATGCTCCGATTAATGCCTATAAGATCCATTTTGTTCAAACTACAGTATATTAACATATAAGCATATGGTAAAAAAAAGAAAGAAATGGTTATATTAAATCAGATTCAATGTATTATGAAGTATATTGTTAAATATAAAATGACACATACAGTGGGGCAAAAAAGTATTTAGTCAGCCATCAATTGTGCAGGTTCTCCCACTTAAAAAGTTGAGAGAGGCCTGTAATTTTCATTATAGGTATACCTCAACTATAAGAGACAAAATAAGCAAAAATGAAAATAGAAAATCACATTGTAGGATTTTTAAAGAATTTATTTGCAAATTATGGTTAAAAATAAGTATTTGGTCAATAACAAAATTTTATCTCTTAATTAAAACAATTTATTTTCTGCTCTTAATTTTCTAACTGGCAGACCACAGGCAGTTAGGATGGGTGGACATGTCTCAGCCTCCCTTACTCTCAGCACTGGAACCCCCCAGGGTTGTGTTCTGAGCCCCCTGCTGTACTCTTTGTACACATATCACATATGACTGCGTGGCCACTTCCAGCTCCTGATCTCTGACAACAACGAGTCGGCCTACCTGAAGGAGTTTGGGAATCTGGAGAACTGGTGCCAGAGGAATAACCTCCTTCTAAACGTTAGTAAGACAAAGAAGTTGATAGTGGACTTCAGCACTAAGCAGGAGAGGAACTACCAGACCCCAATCATCAACGAAAGCCCAGTGAAGAGAGTGGAGAGCTTCAAATACCTCTGTCATGGTCCTGTCACATCAACACCATGGATGGAATAGGAACTTTTACTCCTGCACCATAGAGAGCATCCTGACAGGAAACATATCAACCTGGTTCGGGAACAGCACCATGCAGGACGGACAAGCTCTACAGAGGGTGGTGCGATCAGCTGAGCGGATCATCCGCACCGAGCTCCCTGACCTGGATCTACAGCAAGCGGTGATGGACCAAGGCCAGGAAGATTGTGAAGGACCTCAGCCGCCCCAACAATGGACTGTTCTTTCTATTGTAGTCAGGAAAGCGATTCCGCTCCCTGAAGATCAACACAGAGAGACTGAGGAGGAGCTTATTCCTGCAGGCAATACGGTCTCTTAATCAGTACACCACACAGTACTGATCCATTTTGCACATCCACACACACGGTTTTGCACTCACTGTGGACATTCTGGAAATTCACTTACACTAGTGGCTACTGCACAACTACACATGCGTAGACATTAGTTAAGTCACTTTAAATATGTCACTTTCAAGCATATTTGCACACCCCCCTGGACGTTCTGTTACCCAGATGCAAAGTCACTTTAAACACTTTAAATCCGTGACATTTCAATTTATACTCAATTTATATTCAACCTCATTCCCACACATACAGTCGTAAATTCTATATCTCTGTATTGCACAGCTGTTCTTATTTTCTTATTTTTTAATATATTTTTCATATATGTTTCTTATATTGTATATTTGGTCCTGTACATTACAGCTGTCTCTTATTGTTCTATATTTTTCATATATTTCTCTTATATTGCATAGTTTGTACTGTACAGTTATGTTATTTTATTTTAATTCTATATTTTATTTAATTCTTTTTTAGTTAAATTTACCTTCTGTTTTCCTTTTCATATTTAAATTCTATTTCATAGTCTTTTATTTTAAGGTCACGGGCAGTTGTCTAAGCATTTCACTGCATATCGTACTATGTATAACTGTGTATGTGACAAAATTTTAATTTAAGGGTTGTGGACAGGTGTCTTTTTTTTTTGTACTGATAACAGATACCATTCATACAGGTAACAAGTGGAGGACAGAGGAGCTTCCTAAAAAAGAAGTTACTGGTTTGTGAAAGCCAGAAATCTTGCTTGTTTGTAGGTGACCAAATACTTATTTTCCACCAGAATTTGCAAATAATTTTAAAAAAAAATCCTACAATGTGATTTTTTCTGATTTATTTTTTTTTTTTGTCAAATTTTTCCATAAGAAATAATGGAAACTCAAATTATTCATTCCACATCCAGACAGAAAAGTGTTTCCGTTTGTGCGCGCAGGCGCTGTGTGTGTGTGTGTGTGTGTGTGTGTGTGTGTGTGTGTGTGTGTGTGTATGAATCTAAAGTAAGCTCCCTTCTCCCCCTTCACCCCTACACAGTTACGCTTCCTCCACTCTTTTCACACATACGCGCGCACACAACAAAAACACGGCGTCAGGAACAGGCTGAGAGTGCACACCGCACTCCTCTGCCTAGCATCCTGCTCGCCAACGTCCAGTCACTGGAAAACAAGCTCGATGACCTCAGGGCCAGGATAAAGTTCCAGAGAGACATTCGGGACTGCAATCTCCTCTGTTTCACCGAGACATGGCTGAACCCAGTGGTGCCGGACCACGCCATTCAGCCGGCCGAGTTCTTCTCGGTTCACCGCATGGACAGGACGCGGGACTCGGGGAAGTCAAGGGGAGGCGGCGTGTGTTTAATGGTGAACAGCAGCTGGTGAACAGCAGCTGGTGCAACAGCGCGAGCGTTGTTCCTCTCACACGCTCCTGCACACCCAACCTGGAACTACTGTCCATCATGTGTCGTCCTTTTTACCTTCCTCGGGAGTTTACATCGGTCATAATCAGCGCCGTTTATATTCCACCACAAGCGGACACGGACACTGCCTTATGCGAGCTGCATGAGGCACTCACACAGCAACAAACACAACACCGGGACGCTGCGCTTATTGTGGCGGGGGACTTTAACAGTGCCAACCTCAAACGCGCAGCGCCGAACTTTTATCAGCACATCACCTGCCCCACCAGGGGCGAAAGGACACTGGATCACTGCTATACAACGGTCAAGGACGGCTACAAGGCACAATCTTGTCCACCGTTTGGTAAATCCGACCACGCCGCCATCTTCCTCATGCCAAAATACAAACAAAGGCTGAAACAGGAAGTTCCGGTTCAGAGGGAGGTCGCGTGCTGGACGGACCAATCGGTGGCCGCGTTACAGGACGCACTCGATGACGCAGACTGGGACATGTTCAGAAACAGCTCCGATGGTGACGTCAGCGTGTTTACGGAAGCGGTTGTGGGATTCATCGGGAAACTAGCGGACGATACCGTAGAAAAAAAGACTATTAAAACGTTTCCCAACCAGAAGCCGTGGGTGGATAAAACCATCCGCGACGCTCTGAGATCTCGCACCGCTGCCTACAACACGGGACTCGCGTCGGGGGACATGGAACCATATAAGGCTGCGTCATACAGCGTCCGGAAGGCGGTGAAAGAGGTGAAGCAGCGCTACGGGAGGAAACTAGAGTCACAACTCCAACAGAGTGACTCTAGGAGCCTGTGGCAGGGATTAAGAACAATAACGGATTATAAAGCACCAACATCCGGTATGATAAACGCAGACGTGTCTCTGGCAGACGAGCTGAACACTTTCTATGCTCGCTTCGAGGCTGCAGCTAAAGACGCTAGCGATGCTAATGCTAGCGGCGCTAACGGCTGCAGACAGGAAGTCACTGCCAGCACCGGAAGCGCGTTCATCATCACTGAGCATGACGTGAGGAGAGCCTTCAAGAGAGTGAACACCAGGAAAGCAGCAGGACCAGACGGCATCTCAGGCCGTATTCTCAGAGCCTGCGCAGACCAGCTAGCACCTGTGTTCACTGAGATATTCAATATCTCTTTATCTCAGTCGGTGATCCCCACATGCTTCAAAGAGTCCATCATTGTTCCTGTCCCAAAGAAACCTCATCCTGCTTCCCTCAATGATTATCGCCCTGTAGCCCTCACTTCAGTAGTGATGAAGTGCTTTGAACGCCTGGTCAGAGACTTCATCATTTCATCACTACCAGACACACTGGACCCACTACAGTTCGCTTATCGTACAAACCGTTCCACGGACGATGCAATCTCTCATCTCCTTCATACATCTCTCACTCACCTGGACACTCAGAGGGGGAATTATGTGAAAATGCTCTTCATCGACTACAGTTCTGCATTTAATACCATAATTCCCTCCACACTTACCACCAAGCTGGAGCACCTGGGACTCAGCTCATCAATGTGTCAGTGGATCTCCAATTTTTTGACTGGCAGACCACAGGCAGTAAGGATGGGCGGAATCTCTCAGCCTCCCTCACTCTCAGCACTGGAGCCCCCCAGGGTTGTGTTCTGAGCCCCCTGCTGTACTCTCTGTACACCCACGACTGCGTGTCCACTACCAGCTCCACCACCATCATCAAGTTCGCTGACGACACTGTTGTGGTGGGCCTGATCACGAACAACGATGAGACGGCCTACCTGGAGGAGGTTGGAAATCTGGAGAACTGGTGCCAGAGAAACAATCTCCTCCTGAACGTCAGTAAGACAAAGGAGCTGATAGTGGACTTTAGTACAAAGCAGGTGAGGAACTACCAGACCCCCGTCATCAACAGGAGCCCAGTGGAGAGAGTGGACAGCTTCAGATACCTCGGTGTTCACATCACGCAGGACCTGGTGTGGTCCTGTCACATCAACACCGTGGTAAAAAAGGCCCGGCAGCGTCTCTACCACCTCAGACGCTTGAGAGACTTTAGACTGCCCTCCAAGGTGCTCAGGAATTTCTACTCCTGCACCATAGAGAGCATCCTGATGGGAAATATCACGACCTGGTTCGGGAACAGCACCATGCAGGACAGACGAGCTCTACAGAGGGTGGTGCGATCAGCTGAGCGCATCATCCGCATCGAGCTCCCTGACCTGCACTCAATCTACAGCAAGCGGTGCTTGACCAAGGCCAGGAAGATCGTGAAGGACCTCAGTCACCCCAATAACGGACTGTTTACTCTGTTGCGGTCTGGGAAGCGATTCCGCTCCTTGAAGGCCAACACAGAGAGACTGAGGAGGAGCTTCTTCCCGCAGGCGATAAGGTCTCTCAACCACAACCACACCACTATGCAGAACTAACAATCTTTTCATCCTTTTCATAATTGATCAAATCCATCAATCTTCTTACATCCATGAACACTATGGACAATTACATGCTCACCTTCCTTCATATATACACTACATGTCGTACGCTTACATCCTGGACCATTGCACAAAGACACTTTAATAACTTTGCACACCTACCTTCACAACTACACTACATTTTACAGTTTTACGTTTACATCCTGGACCAGTGCACAAAGACACTTTAATAACCTCTGCACAAAGTCACTTTATTCTATGCATATTTGCACACACAGCACAGTATATTTCAATTTGTACAGTAGATTTCTATTTTTGCACATCATATTTTTATTTTTAGTTCTATTTTTTTTATTTATTTATTTTTTCCTAGCACATTTCTATTTTTATTTTTAGTTCTATTTTTCCTAGTTTAATTTAATTTTTATTTAATTTCTATCGTATTTCTTTTATTCATATTTATTTCTTATTTGTAAACTTAATTCTCTTCTAGGGTCAATGGCAGCCGTAAAATGCATTTCACTACATTTCGTACTGTGTATGTTTGTGTATGTGACAAATAAAATTTGAATTTGAATTTGAACACTGTTTTATCGGAAAAATAAACAAGAAATCTCTCTAATGACACTCGATTGAGCGATACACTAACGGAATCACTGCTGAATAAACAAAATATACCAAAATAACCTGCACTTTTTTGAAAAGAAGTCCAATGACCCGTGCGCACACAGACACAAGAGCAGGCTGATACAAAGAGAGAAAATGGATCTCTAACCTCTGTAATGAGAATTGCTTTCGCTTTACAGTACATGAGCACTGTACACACACACATACAGACACAAAATAAAATATGTTTTACACACACACATACTATATAATTATGGTAAACAGTACACATGTGCACGGATGTTGATTATACCAGTAAGAGACGCGCACTAAGACCCAGCAGGGGAGACGATTTAACTCTGTACTCGTAAACCAAGACTTTTTAGTTGACTAGTTTTCAACTAAAATTTATTTAAAATCTTTGCTCACAAACCGCGTTACTCGCAATCCGAGGTTTCACTGTAATTATGAGTTAGCATCAGTTAGTTTAGCAATGGGAAATATTAACATTATAAAACCTCTTTAATTTACCAGTAAATCAGAACACTAAATTATTTAATATGTTGACAGTTAATATATAGAGAAATATATATATATTGCGTAAGGAACACAGCATTGTGCAATTACTGTATAGAAATGTTGTTTGCTTTAAATACTTAAGCAAAATGTAATTTAAACTTTTTAGCAGATAGTCTTCACATGAACAGATGGAACATTGTACATTATTAATTTTAAAGCATTTTCTACAAATCAGGCTTACCCTTTGTAAAATTGAGTAATTTAAAAAATTGAGTAATTTCAAGGTTCACTACATGCCAGACCAACAGCACTATGTAGATAATTTGAATAGCGTTTTAATCAATTTAAACGTTTCTACTTGCACTAAATGCTCCATCATTTTTACTTTAGATCCACAAATAATTAAATTCATGGCTTAAAAAGCTTTTGCGCGCGCGCGCGCGCGCACACACACACACACACACACACACACAGCCTTTAAAATTGAAATTAAACTCCTATTTCCATTTTTGGCAGAACTTTCCATATAAAAATATTCTATTGTGTCCTGACCTAAGATCAAAAAAACAAAGCAGGGTAATTTACAGCAAACAAATATTCTGGTAAAAACTTTATTGAAAATTTGGAGTTTGACCACTTGATTTTTGGGGTCAAGCTGAATGGGTCGGGATTTTTCCAAGTTTACTATTATTTGTGGAGATGTGATATCTATGAGCCATGTATATTCATAAAACATAATTATTTGTAACTGTTTGTTTGGCAGTGTTACAGATGTTGTACACCATTGGTATTAGGTTGGTTTTGAAAGTTAGAACAGTGCCAGGCAAAAAACAAAATAAATAAATAAATAAATAAATAAATAAAATTGCCATTTCTGAGGGATCAAATTATTGGGCTGCATGAAGCAAAAAAATACCAAATAATGACAACAGAGTTTTTAAATGAATGAAACCTGGTAACACGTTATCAGAACGCTAGTGCGTTAAGAGTTTTGTGGCAATTAAATAAAATCAGCTGATGACCTGAATGTACTGAATGATCAGGGTAAGACGATCGATGGAGTTTTTCTTTCTAATCGCATATTCCATGACACAGATTGCAAATGGGTGTTTTTGGTCTGATAAGGAATCATTTTGACACATGGCTACCACGTCGTATGCTGTAATCAAAGCTGAAGGTGACTTGTTATTAATACTTTTTTATTTATTTTTTTTGGCAAGACAGTGTATTTTAATAAAATGACATTGGAACATTGCATATGACAAATTGCAAATACTTCAAAACAACATTAATTGTATTTTTTTTTTCTTAACAAAAATCTATTTCTAAAATGCTTTTCGCATTTTTCCTACCACTAACTGAGCTGATGCCCTGACTGGAACTCTGAGTTAGCAGGGATCTTGCTATCAAGGCTAAACAACAAGTGCTACAACATGACCCTTTCAAGTCAAAAAAAGAAGAAATTATCACCAATAAATCAGAAAGCAGCGGAATAAAAAAAAAAATAGCAAGGGTAGTACTGTAAAAACATTTACAGGTTACACAGATATGTGACCAAATGGTATGCTATTTTGATGTTTTGCTAACACCAGGGAACTACACTACTTTATATGTGCACCTGCAGTGTACTGTACATATATGTTTAAATATAACTGACCATTTTTACCTTAATTTCATTTAATAACCTTTAATTTTATTTCCAAATTGCTACTTCTCCTTTAATTCCTGCTGATGTTTGTTGCCATCACTAGTTTTTCTGCATGTTGGAAACCAAGATGCACTTTACGATGCACATTTTTAAATAGAAAATAAACTGAGCAATATTACTATGTGTTATGAGCTATGTGCTGTGTGTGGGAAGCTGTGGGGTTCATCCCATTCTCCAGTCAGAAATTCTGAAATATTCAAGTCTATTTAGTTTTAGACTCTCACAGTCCAAAAGTTATGCAGTATTGTGTGCATGAGTGTTTAGTGTGTGTGTGTGTGTGTGTGTGTGAATGATTGCCTGTAGTGTGTAAATGACAGTGTGAGTGTGTGTATGTGTGTCCTGCGATGGTTTGGCACCCTGTCCAGGGTGTACCCTGCCCCGTGACCCTAAATACAGGATAAAGGGGTATAGAAGATGAGATGAAGAAGCTCTAAGCCTGCAAATGTTTAAGTGGCCAGTGTGTTAAAGAAATGTGCAGGCCGTCGCCAGGCCTCTGTGTCAAGTCAACAAAAATCACTTTACAAAGCATCATTCATCCAGACCTTTAGATGGCGGTAGCGCACCATCTACATTTCCTGCCGCAGATCAAGTGAAGAAGACCAAGAAAAAGACAAAGCAGTTTTACCTTTTTGGAGACAGGGGTAGCTGCAGCTCGGAGTAATGGGCGTGTCGAAAGGTTGGGGCGTGTCGAAAGGTTGGGGCGTGCCGAAAGCTCTTCATGATTGGTTGCACAAGTTGCCTGTTTAAAGACTAATATTAAACGCTATTGTTCTTCTAATGCGTTTAAGTAATGCAGCCAACATAATCCTCCATATTAAAATTTCATTCTTTTCCTGTAAAATATCAATATTACAAATATTCCTTTCTAAACATCCTCGCTAAGTCATGGTCGTGGCTAAAAGGGATATATAGCTCCGATCGAAAACTAACAATGAAATTAATTGTTATACCTATTGTATAATTTTATACGTCTAAAACTAAACCTTTCTGTAATACAAAAAGTTTTATTGTTGTATAGTGAGAGAGCAAAAAAAACGTTAGATTGATGTGCGCATGCCCAATAGAGCTCGAGCTGTATTTCTTTTAGCCTTAACCGTATAAAACCCATAATCAAAATCAAATTACAATTATTTAAAAGAATATAGTACAGAATATAGTAGCTGTTCATAAAAAAATTTATGTAATTTTAATATTTTTGGAATACTATTAACTTTGTATTGGTTAAACAAGACCAAAAAAAGTTACGGAATTAGTAATTCAGAATGTTTTGAACAGACAGTTGTTTTTCTGTAGTTTTACTAAAACTGCAAAAAAACTGAAAACATTCTTGTTTATACCGTTTTTATACTGTTTTATATTGCTCTTTAAAGTGACATTTTAATCAACTAAAATAAGCACACTTGCACTATTCTTATTGCACTGTTCCATTTTTCACCATATCAGCCTTCTGTGTTGTAAACTGTCCTTTTTTGCAGAACAGTAACTCAATTATCTTACCTCTGTTGTTCTCCAAGTTCTCCAGTGTTTTTTTTTTTTTTTTAGGTGTTTTTTGTAACAAGCATTAAGAGAAATGTAATTTCAATTCTCTATATGAATGCACTGAACATGTAGCAGAATTGACAATAAAGTTGACATTGACATTGCCTGATAAGGACAAATATAGTCCATAAAACACCACAATAAAGAGGAGGATGGGTACAGTTTAGTAACCTTTGAAGTGACACTTATTCAGTGAACAGACACAATTTTGACCAATAAAACATTTTATTTAGAGGCAGAGCTGCTCCGTTTAAGAGTGTACTCCACCCAACCTGTACACTCAATCTGCTCATTCATTCATTTATTTATGCTGTAGTAGCAGTTCATGGAACAGAATCCTTCAAACTCTCGGTCAGAATAAAATGACGAGGCCTAAAACATTTCACGAGGCAACAACTTTTAAAAACAAACAATTAAATTAAAAATAAATTAAAAAAAATTTTGTATTGACAAAACACACCAAGCCTTACCGCCGCCATGTTCTTCCACGCTAAAATAAAGGTACTTACATATAAATAGGATTACTGCTGATTGGCCAACGCAAAAGATCCTTTCACCAATGAGAAAGCTTTCGACACGCCCCCTACCTTTCGGCACGCTGATTGGCCAACGCAGAAGCTCCATTCACTAATGAGAAATCTTTCGGCACGCCCCTACCTTTCAACACGCCCCCTACCTTTCGGCATGCTGATTGGCCAACGCAAAAGCTTTATTCACCCACCAGTTTCTTTTAACATGCCCTCTACCTTTCGGCACGCATTATTGCTCCAGCCTGCAGTTATCCCTACTTGCTTTTTTGTGCCGAATTTACAATTAATTGCGGTAATTATTGACAAGTAGTCAGAAAGTTAAAAAAATAGAATGTTAAATTTTTTTAAAGTTAAAACCCCAGAGTCTGTAGTCAAAAAACATGTAGTATATTTTAGCTGAAAATTACTTACAGCTTACATACAGCTTATGTTTGTTTTTAAATTGTGAAAGGATTTCAAAATCTACCTGTGGGTGGTTTAGCATGTGGATTAGCATGTCTAGGTAACTACCACTAGTGAGGTTGAAAGTTGTTGTTTTGTTTTTTTGTTTGTTTTTTAATGGTAGAAATCAGTCAGTTGATAAAAGTATTATTATTAGGCTGGTATCAAGTTAAGCACTGTGGTTTGACATATTAAGTAACTTTTTTCCTTTAAAAATAAATAAATAAATAAATAAATAAATAAAATTGTAAATTAATGTTATTGCATGATCAGTTGATAAGTTTTTGTAAACCAGTAGTTTTATAATAGAAAGTAAGTGATTATGTTAGTGTGTTGCTCAATTGAGTGTCATTAGAGAGATTTCTTGTTTATTTTTTTGATTAAACTGTGTTTCCGTTGAGTGTGCGCGCGTGTGTGTGAGAAAAAAGTGGAGGAAGCGTAACTGTGTAAGACGATAAGGGGATAAGGGAGCTTACTTTAGATTCACACGCGCACACACACACACACATACACAGCGCCTGCTTTCAAAAAGGAAACACCTATGTCAGGATTTATTTTTACGTTTTTTTTTTTAAGGTAAAGTGCAGGTTAATTTGTTTTATTTGTACTTAATATTTTGTGTTAATTATTTTTATGTATTTATTTTTTGGGGCTGTGGAACAAATAATTTGAGTTTCTATTACTTCTTATAGGAACAAATTCAATTTGGTTTACGAGTGTTTTGAAATACAGTATGAGCCCGCTCCTGGAACAAATTATGCTCGTAATCCAAGGTTCCACTGTATCTATGTACTGTAAGGCTGAAAGTGTAATATACCAGGGCAGGTATTTTAACTTAATATAAAGTCCAATTTCACTGATTGGAGGGTCAGGCATAAATATTGTTTGGTAATTTAATGTATAAATATTGAGCAACAGTAGGCACAAGCCATAACGGGAGAAACTGCCTCCAAAAAGCCCAGGCCAAGGCCATCAGCAAGTGCATCGTCTTCAGTGCCCACGTGTATCTCCATGCAAACTGTACAGGGCCAACCTCAGCAGCAGCCAAAGGCCTCCATGCAACAAGAACTTTAACCAGAAGCGGGATAGCAGGATGTATCTGACTGGTCCAAGGGCAAAAAGGGGTCAGGATCACTGATAACTCAGGATTGTGTAGTGGGGAAGCAGGAGGGGGGAAGAGAACTTGATATTCTATACTTATGGGACCATGGATATGGAGTTGGACTCATATTTTGCTTTGAAGTTGCATTTCAGTCCAACAAAAATGGAATTTCCTTACATTGATGCAAAGGATGAAACCATCATATGAAAATATGTTACCATGTTCTCACGCTCTTCCTGGACCTTCCTTTGCCTTTTTTTTTTTTTTTTATCTTTTTGCACTACCTCACTGTGCCATTTCTCCTTCATAGGCTTCAGGTCAATGTGCAGGGCTTTTTAGTGTTCTGGCTAGTGCTTTAAATACTCAGTCACTGTAAAGTGAATGAACAGCCTTTATTCTGTGGTTCAAGGCAGACTGCCTATTTGTCCATGCAGAAACTCTCAGAGCTGAAATCGCTCTTTAGTTCAATCAATGTCAGTCTGAAGAATTATTGTACAATCATCATCAACTGTTTAGTGGGAGCGAACTGCTCAACACAAATGCAGCAGTGCTGATTGTCATGGCGTTGGAAAGCAGCAGAACAGGGACAAGACGGAGACAAAACAAATGTGTTTCTTATCTTATATGTACTATATGTCTTTCTTATATTATACATGTCAACTTGTATATTTTGTAATTTTTAACAAATTTTCAGCAGGCCATTTTAAAAGTCTTAATTAATTAAAAGACAAACAGACTGGTTATTGCAAACAAGTTAATCTTTTATACTTTGGTAACTGTCATTCTAATTAATTAAATAAGTCCAACATTAGTCCAACCTCAGACACGCCTCGGATTATCAACCCAGACAGGTTCTACTTTCAAATTTGTGGGAGGATTTTTTACATCCAATAGAACTGGTTTGGACCTGAATCACTGTGGATGTCAATACCATCCCCAAATTGACCTTACTAAAGAGAGAAGGATGCTAAGTGGAGAAATCACCTCAATTTATACACATCTAATGATTCACATTAAAAAAAATCTACTACTCACAAAGTGGTGTGGAGCAAAGTCCTTAAATCTTACCTGCTTCGTATTACTATAACAAAACTTATTAACAACTTAAAAAAATTATATCGTATAAAATGTATACCGTATAGTCCAGTGAGTCCGGTTTTTAAAATCATGTGTTTTGATCAATACACAATTAAAACAATAAAGAGAAGTCATGTCAGATTTTTCCCCTATTTAATAAGATTATATTAAATAGCAAGAAATACAGAAGAAAACAGACATTTTTTTAAAGAAATAAAAGAAAAAGAACAAACAGGCTGTGATCTGTACTCAGAATTAATACATCATGGTGACTAATGTTCAGCAGCCATTATCAAACCTCTGGAATTCATTTTGTTTGAATTACCCACAAATTAGAAAGTAGCTGTTGTCTTGGTTTGATCTCACTGCTGATGTCATTATTCGCAAGGAGCTTAAAGCATGCAATGTATCTCATTGATGAAATGAATCAGGACAGGGATGCATTTTTATATTTAACATTTACACTTTAGCAGGCAATGGGTTCTTTGTATGCATTTATTTTCATCCACCTTGAGAGAAAAAGTGTTTGTACTAGGTGTTTATCATAATGGTTACATATATTGTCTCAGTTTGTTATCATTTTATCACAAAAAATTAAGAAACAAATTTCTGGCGATATAAATGTGTTTTTTTTTTATTATTGGGGATGATAAAAAAGAGTTTATTTTAATTTCCAATTTCCAACTTTGCCATTATTTACTGAACTAACATTGGGCAAACATTGGGCCAACCTACACCAATGAGCCAACGTTAGGCCAATAGACAAGATGACATTGGGCCAAACACTGATGCCAATATTGGCCCAATGTATCCATTGCCGTTGGCTCAGCATTGGCCCTTCAGCAGTGTGCTATCTGGAATGTAATTCTAAAAGAGAATTTTGGGGCAAAACAAGACAGCTTATCACCTAAGCTCCATATCATCTGTGAAGCAAATGTGTCAATAGCCAAATCCATGTGGTGTCCTTAATGTCACACAGAGGTGTGCAGATCAGGTGAGACGAGCGCCGCTGAGCGGGTGGCATGATGCAGGCAGAGACAAGAGTGTGTGCGAGAGCAAGTGGTCTGCATTTTTTTTTTTTCTCAGTGAAGTGGACTCGGAATAAATTGAGTCTGCGGAGAAAGGATACAGGTGCGAGTACACGCACAGATACATTCTACTCACTGAGTGGAAGTGGAGTGGCCCTTTTATGGGTCGTGTGTCAGGCGAAGATGGCTTTCCCCGATGAACCTTCAGCACAGGTAACTTTGCGTTGGCCCGACCCCTTGTTAGCCACATGGTGATTGTGGCGCAAACTTACGTCGTGTTCAGTGTGTGTGTGTGTGTGTGTGTGTGTGTGTGTAGTGTGTAGGTGCGAGAAGCGCTTGCGCTGAGTAGCCCGCCATCACAGTACATCCTGTTTGGCATACACTTTCTCCCTCAAAACATTTTATGACATGATCATAGCTTTGGTTTAATTGTTTTATAAATACATTTATATTTATTTAACTCACAGCTGTTTTATTCTGTTTAGTGTCAGTGGCACTAGTCAAAAGAATGATAAGTGCAAAACAAGACATTGCCTAAGCTAAAAAAAATTTTTTTAAAAATCCATAGGAGGGGCAACTTCTAAAATGTTTTGGAGGGGCAAGCAGTCTCAGCGTGCTATTAAAAAAATTTTATTCAGCTCAGGATTTCAAAAAACAGGTAAGACTCAATGCCAGTGACAGATCTGCACTTTTAAACATCACTTTATTTTCATCCAGTTTTTTGGTGCATTCACACACCCAGGACATTGTCAGTCCATCTACTATACTAGATATCACAGCTCTAGTGTGTGGGCAAGAGCTCTGCTAGATAGAGTTTTCACACAGTTTTAAATTTCTTTGCCTTTTGTGTTCATAAAGATGATCTTTGTGCATAAGGGGTATCAGCATTTCTTAAATTAATCCACTACATATGTGCACATCTTTTTGTGCACAAAATTTATAGATTAGATTTTTTTTTTTACACTGCTTTTCAATAAATAAATTTTCTGCAAGGAACTTCTGAAAGTTATATATTCCAGGAAAGATATGTTTTGCATGTTGCGGACATTAGAATGAAATAGAGCGATGGCAAAAAGTGTTGAGACAAAAATAAATTCAATATTTTAATAACGTGGACTCATTTTATACAATGAAATTGCTATACAACAAATCAATATAGTATGAAGTAAATTATTCTTTAAAATATGCTGGATCGAGCTGGGCATAGAATCAAAAAGACTTCTGCAGTACTCTGGTGTCATTCACTCATCCATGCCTGACTGAATTCTTCTGATGACCATGTACAGAGGACAGTTTCTGCTACTGCCTTCTTCACCATCCTCTGATAGTCTTCTATCAGGTTTAGATCAGAAGATGACCCGGGCCATGGCTCCAGAAGCGGAACACCAGTGTCACATAAACAGTTTTACACTACAGTAGGTTTTCAGTTACGTAGCACAACTCGGATAGTCTGGAACTAATTAATGACATCATCTTTTTTCAGAGTTAGGTAACGCGTTATTGTAATCTAATTACTTTTTTTGATAACGCAGTAATGTAATGCATTTTACATTTCAAATTTAATTACAGTTACCAATGTCAATAGCATTACGTTACTAGCGTTACAAATGTATTGTTTAAAAATTAATCAAACACGTTACAAAATTACTTTTTGCATGGCAGCATCAGTTATTGAGCATGCACTTTAATCAATCGTCGAGAGTTTTGGAGTTTTACATTTGTTGTAACGGGTTCACTCTTTTTGGATGGGCGGCACCACAGACACGTGAACACGAGGCAAGGTTTTACTGCAAGGGTAATTTTATTTAGCAAAAAAAGCTAAGGATTTTTAACCCGAAGAAAGCCAGAGATCGCACCTGCAGGTACTCCGTAGGAAATCAATGAAGTGAGCAAGGAGCAACAACAGGTTAAGGGGCACAGTATATATATATAATAAAGTAGTAATTAGTAATTTGTAGTAGATTACTTTTTTTGAGTAACTTCCCCAACACTGCCTGTTTTGTGCACAGTAAGAACTATACATGGTACGTAATAATTCTTTATGCGACCATTAAATTTAGCTAAAATTACCAAGATTTGTGATTTGACATTAAATTAACCATTAATAATTCTAGGGAATTACAATAAAAGAAAAAGTAAATAACACAGTTCTGCCTCTAGCACAAGTAAAATCATTTTCTTAAAGTCTTGGTCTTTCGATCCATACTTTTTGATTGAGTCGATGGTAAGACACCATAAATATTTTATGTATTTTCATCATCTAATGCATACAGTGTTTTAAGAGAAAGGTAGAAAAGCAAAAATACTCTCGCATGTGTTAACTCTTTGTGTTTCATGTGAAGTCTTCACAGTTCATACTGTACAATATCTCATCATACCAGAGGAGCTCAGTTAACTGCTGTTTTGATACAGAAAAACCCTATTCATCTATACTATTTATTGCATCTTCTTGCAGCTTAACAAATCTGCTCACTGCTTATACAAGTACGATACATCAGTTAAATTAGTTTTTTTATTGGAAAATCACAAACTGAGTATCTGGAAGGTAGTTGGGAGGAGTGGCAGTCAGAAAAGGCATGATTGAGTGAAGAGGGGCCACTGGCCCAATGGCTGCTTGCCCAGTGGGCAATGCCAGGCGTCTGCCTTTTGGGAGACACCACAGAGAAAGCTCAATCCATCAGGATCACCGAAAGGAATAACTGAAACAATATGTGCCTGGAATCAAACAAAGCACTATCAAAGCTCTGCTAAACAAGCAGCTGAAAGTCTCCTTTCTCTTTTTTTTTTAGTTTTTTTTATTTTGTTTATCAGTGTAATTATACATGTGATTATAAATTGTATTAGTTTTTACCATATATACAGTCTTTTATTAACAGCCTATGAAATTTGCACTTGTGAATTTTTATGTATACCTTTCATACTCTCTCTCTCTCTCTCTCTCTGTCTCATATATATATATATATATATATATATACAGTACACACACACACACACATATAGTATAAAAGGTATCCTGGTCTTATATATATATACACCCTTCAAACTGTTAAAGCTGAGTTACTAATGGGAAGGTCAGGGGTTCAAGCACCAGCACTCCCTTACAGGGGGAAAAAAGGAAATATATTGTAAAATATAAATTTATTAAATAATAAATTTCCATATACAGAAAATCAGTGCTTATTTATTAATAGATTGCAATATATGAATAAAATATGTATGAATATGTATGAATATATATATAAAGACAAAAAACATAAGTTATAATTATTGTTTTATTGAAACATTATTGAAACTATATGCATGCTTAGAAATCATGCACACACTTTTACTTTGTTGATTAATGCCAATAAAGTCCATTTTGTTCGAACTACTTTAACATATAAGCATATTGTGTGTGTGTGTGTGTGTGTGTGTGTGTGTGTATATATATGTATATATATATATATACAGTATATATAAAGATATATACAGTATATATAAAGAAATAGATATATTTAATCAAATTTAAAAGTATATTGTTGAATATAAAATTACATACATAAATATATTTTAATATACCTCTCAATATATGAAAAGCAGCAATTCCTTATGTATTTTTCAATGTATTGTAATATATTAATACAACATATTATTCTGTATATTGTACATTTATTTTTTAAATATAAATATATTTTTTTGTTAATTATTAGTTAGTATCAGTTAATGTAGCAATGAAAAATATTAACATTATAAAATCTTTTCAATTTAATCAGTAGATCAGAACAGTAAATCATTTAATATATTCATAGTTAATATATAGAGAAATATAATTTTTTTGCGTTAGGGCTGCCAAGACTGGACTGTTGAGCCCTTGAGGTTGTTGATCTTCTAAAGGGGCTTTGACCCCATCTACCTAACTGGGACATACTTAAAAAATAATAATAATAATAATAATTGTTAAATACAGAGATACATACAGCAGGACAAACAACTGAATCTTTTATATGCTAAAACTACTAGTAGAAAGGTGGCATGGTGGCATATTAGTGGTGTCCACTGTGGCCTTGCACCACCAGAGTCGAGGGTTCGATTCCTGCCTCTGGTCTGTGTATTTAGCGTTTGCATGTTCTCCCTGTGTTTGCTGGGTTTCCTCCAGGTAATTTGGTTTCCTCCCACAGTTCAAAGACATGCAGATTAGGCTAAATGGCTTTTCCAAATTGCCCATAGTGTATGTGTTTGTGTGCTCTGTGATGGATTGTCACTCCACCCAGACTTTACCCAGCCTTGTCCCACAAATCTTCCAGGATAGGCTCCAATGAGAGTTGTGTAGTTCGAGGCATCTTGTCTTCAAACAGAGCAACTGCATTTATAATTAGCAGAATGCAAATTTTCTAATTATAGTAACATTGCAATATTTTTTGTCACAATGCATCATGTTATCTTGTGATACCCAGAGTCACCCATAAGACTGGTCTGTTGTTCAAACTGGTCAACTATATATTAAATGTGTCGGTCAAGTTCTGGAAATCAAAACGCATAAGGCAAGAAATTTAAATCCCCTTGCTGAAATGATTATTATATTTGGAGCAGTGTGCCTTTGGCTGTTCAGTGAGTTCATCCATTTAACTGTTGAAGTCTGTAATTTAGTTTTTTCCTGTCAATGGTCCACCATTTGCTTTTGTAAAAAAAAAAAAATACATTCCTTCCATTTAGCATTTCGCAAAAATCCAGCAGTGATAATATATTTGAATTGATTCATCAAGCTGTGAATAGAATCTAGTAAAGTATTTTTGAGGAAGAAGATGATACAAAAATACATCAGTTCTCAATGGAAGTAGATTATCTAGTGTCAATGACTACTATTCTTAACTGATGAATAGGATTTTTAACCAATACACATCCTTGTCTTGTTTCAATGACAATACACACTCTACTAAATAAATTGAGTGAAAAACAAGTTAGGGTTTATGTTAAGCATGGAAAAATGAGGAAAAATGCAAGTTACATACAATATATTGTACAACCAATGTTTAGAAACAGTAAATAATTGCCAGAGGCGAAGAGAATGCATCGAGACCTTGTGTGCATGTGCATTTGTGCCAAGATTTTCCAAAAAGTATTGATAGAATGGTGCTGAATCTGGATGGAAAGGAGCCTTGGTAAAGATCTGGGTCTGCTTTCAGTGAGCCATCAGCAGTGAGAAAAAGTGGTGAACAGCAGGAAGTACCAGGAATTTATGTTTAGAATCATGTAAATTAAGTTGGCATTAGAACTGAACAGGTCTGCTGGTCAGTTGAACAACAGTCTAATGAAGCACAAACAGAAAATCCACCCAATATGGAAAATTATAATTGAAATGAAGGTAAAGTTTGCCTCTAAAAGTTAAAAGTCATTGGAAACAAGTTAACAGACTTAATAGTAAAAGCTCATGGCTTGCCAAAGGGAAACTACTTGACCCTACTACAGTACTGTATACTGGATGCACTCATCAGAACCCAGTCTATGTATGCAGGAATAAGGATTCAGAAGACAAGTGACTTGTGACTAACCTTTGTATATTTATAGTTTATTTTTGTTTCACCTGGGGGGGTGTTTTTCAGTGCACTCTATTCCAATAAAATCAGAAGCAAAATCTATGCTGCTCTCAATTTGCTAGGCTCAAGATAAGTCTCAATTGTTTGTGTATATTCCATCGGCTTCTTTTTCTTTTTTAATTTCTTTCAGCTGTTAAAAAGACAAAACAAAATGTATATATGTACACATGAGGTCAAATTGCCATGGTCAGATACAGGTGAGAATCATCACATTCAATGGGATACGGTTGTGCCCACGGTGTCAGGACTGTTATGAAAAATTTGTCCCAGTCCTGACCCTGACCAACAGTGTAAGCACTTTTCATAAGAAATCATAAACCACATACCCAATATTGGCAGACTTCTTGATGGTCTTGACTCCAATGCTGGCAAAGATGCACTAGTTATAACAATCCTGCTACACTTTTTACACCAACTCTGACTCTTTCGGCCCAACTTCGGCTGAGAATTAGCACACCCTTTTTTTATAACGCCCCTGATGCCTTCTTTCAAGGTTTTTTATAACAATCCTGACACAGGTAGCCCAATGCTTCCCCAATGATAAGTGTGCTCTCTGAGAATGTTGGCCTGTTTTCATATCACCTATATAACCTTTTTCATTCAGAATTTTTTCATAACATCTCCCATGACACCTGTAGACCCTCCATCACCCAATGTTGGCAGAAATGCACTTTTTACAACAACCCTGACATTTTTCCCCTAACGCTGGCACAATGTTTGCCAATCACTGTTACTGCATACTGTACTTTTAATAATAACCTTGATACTGTTAGCCCAGTTTTGTTACAGCATTGGCACAAACGTTGCAAGGGCACACATTTCTTTACTATTCTGAATTTTAGGACCGACGAAGGGTGCACTTTAAATTACAACTACTGTATGACACTGTTATCCTAGTGTTGATCCAACAATTTTTAAAAACAACTGACACCTTTGGCCTCACATACAGTAGGCGATGGGCACGGCACACTAGTTATACAGTAACAACTGCAAAACTGTTGGTCTAATGTTGGCAAAGCAGCAACTTTTTAATAGCAGTCCTGACCATGTTGGTCCAGCACTGACAAGGGCAACTATTTTATAACAATCCTCACATCACTTGCTCAACTTTGACAAGGGCACTTTTTTTTTATTTATATATAATACCCATAATACAATTGGCCCTATAGTGGTCCAGCATTGGCAATGGTGTGCTTGTCAGGGCTGACATTGGCAGGATCAACACCATTAGCCCAACATTTTGTACAAAATGTGAAGCTGTAATATATAGTTTATTATAGTGTTCTAGTGCTACATGTGTCTTTGGATAACAATAACACCAGGATCAGCTAGAGATTACATCCAGGTAGCCAACATTTAATAGCGTCAGCTACCCTAGCTGTTGTATTTAACTAGCACTTTTTTCTTTACTAAAAATAATATTTTCTTACTAAAAACAGTATTCAGAAAAAAGGATACATTTATCTAGTTTAGTGGAAATTATATTTCTTTTTTTAAGTTACTTCTTTTCAATTAAACTAGACTGTTTTTATATAAATATCTATTATATACTCTTTTTTAAGTTGGCTTCTTATTTTAAAAATATTATTATTTATTTATTTTTATTTTTTTACAATTGACCTCATTTATTAAAATTCTATATGTTTTTATTGACATTTTTTATTTTCTCTATCCGCAAGTCCTCTGAAACCATTAATTAACTAATAAAACTACTAATAAATGTAATTTTAAGAAGAAAAAAAAGACCACGTTCTATGGACTGGTGACACATATGTTTTTTTTTTTGTGGAAGACTTTTTGTTGTTGTTGTTGTTGTTGTTTCACTTGTTTTCAGTACACTTTAAAGATGGCATGTTCCAAGCACATGATTATGAATATGGCTGTAACATCAAGGTAGTAGCAAAGAGACTGATGCCTTTGGGTGGGGTGTAGCTTAATGAAGGTGGAGATATTTGATTGTATACCTGAATCTATGCATCTTATTGTCATTAATATTCAATATTAATATGATGTTGACTGACATCTAGTGGAGAAAACAAGAACACAATGTTGCTTACAGTATTTAGCAGAAGATGTACAGTACAGTGGGGGAGTCTGGGGGGTGTCTACCTGTGGTCTAACCACAAACTTAAGGATGTGCCTAATGTCAAATTGGTAAAAGCTGAAGTAACCCAATACTATCCAAATTTGGACCCCAGTTATTTTAGGATGTATAAATAATAATTTAATTAACAAATTAACAGTGGTGCTTGTGTTTAATAAATAATCAGGATTTTATAGTATATGCAGTAGTATTTTATAAGTGAACAGTTGTGTGACAACCGTGTGTCTTTGGCAATTTTTAAACGACTTGAGATGTACCTGTTTCTTCAGGACTTGGGATAGCCCCCCCCCTCCCCCCCCCCTCCCTTTAAAAAAAATAAATAAATATATTTAAATCCCCTTTCCATTTGTGTTTGAAGGATGACACTTATCTAGTAACCTAGTTACCCAGTGTAAGTCTCTATCCAAAGTCGCTCTGGATAAGATGTAAATGTTGACGGCTGAGTGACTTATGAGTTGCATCATAGTTTTTTTTTGTTTTGTTTTAGTTGGTATTTTAATATAGAAGAAGCTACAAATATGTCTGTCAACTACCTATGCTTTCAACAATAGATACCCTTTAACCGCAATTTCTGACCAAATGGCCAAAAGATACACTGCCTGGCCAAAAAAAGTCACCAGCTGGATTTAAATAAGCATATACGTAGGTACTGTAAGAGACTTCCATTGGATATTCACTCCCTCACTCATCGTCTATACATCTTTATCCTGTATTCAGGGCCGCGAGGGGCCTGGAGCCTATCCTAGGAGGCTTAGAGCACGAGGCAGTGTACACCCTGGACAGGATGCCAATCCATCGCGGGGCACACACACATACTGTACACTCTCCATTGGATACTGCTTTAATTAGTATGTTTCAGCTGGCAACAAGTTATTTAAACATAACAGATGCACTTATTAGCTTCTCATTTCTTTACAACATTACGACTTATAAACATTCAAGTTCGGAACTTCTGCAGATATGAACTGAAAAAAAATACAGAAGTAGCTCAAGTATATTGTACAAACAATAGACACTGCAGTGCACCAGATACCAACATTTACAATTATATACAATATTTTCAGCATGTAAGTGATTTTATAAAATGTCCAAAGTCTGGTATATTGTGTGGTATATTCTATCATTATACTTACTGGTTTCAATGAATCAGTCTGGGAGCATGATGACAGAAAATGGCTGTCCTCTAAAGCTGTCCTGATAGTGAATAATCCTAATTTCAGAAAATCCTCAATGAGACAGAGTTCACAGTCCGGAACAGCTCTGAGGCAAAATGGCTTCCGTTCAAGCACAGTAAATACCATGTAGTGTTGTCCACCAAGTACTAAAATTGGGTTAGGAACTATAAAACACATTATTAAACCCTGCAAGGATAGTGGTGAATCATCATCTTCGAAGGAAGAAATGTGGTCAAAAAAACATTCTGAATGAGTATAATGGCAGCTCAGTTAAAATACCAGCAGAACCCACAGCTAAAGTAAAACCATTTCCACATACACACAATGTGAAGAGACCCCAAGGGATTGGGACTAAAGAGGTGTGTTGCCTTGAGAAAACCACTTATAAGTGAGAATAATCTGGAAAAATGCTGAAATTTGCTAGGAAGCACACAGAATGGTACAAATGTACCCTGTTCCAGAGTGATGTGCGCATCAGGGTAAGAAGTGAGCTGGATGAACTGACGCACTCATCATGCATAATTCCTACCATACAAGCCTGTGGAAGCAGTGTTATGATCTGGGGTCGTTAGTTGGTCAGGTCTGAGTACAGCAACATTATGTGCTCAAAAAAATAAGGTCAGCTGACTACATGAATATACTGAATGACCAGGTTTTTTCCATGATGGTACAGTATGATGGTGTCAATATGCATCTGAAGCGTGAGAGTTTCCTACGTGGACTGGCCATCACAGAGTCTAGACCTTAACCTCTTTGAGAATCTTCGAGATGTGTTGGAGAAGGCTTTACGCAGCGGTCCGACTCTTTCATCATCGATACAAATCTTGGGGAAAAAATTAACTTTTGGATTCAAATAAATGTTGTGATATTGCATAAGCTAATCAAAATGATGCCACGGCCGTAATCAAAGCAAAAAGTAGCCAATTAAATATTAGAGTGTGTGACATTTTTCTTTAGAGTGGGCAGTGTCATGCAAAGCTAAAAATAGCCAAGGAAATCTGCTTCAATCTGAACTCATCAGACCACCTGACTTTTTCATGGTACTGTGGATGATAACATAAAGAGTGTATATAAAGTCTAGTTTATCATTACATTGAATAATCTGAGCTGAGACTAAACAACAATTACACAAATGTGCATTTTGTACTATTCACTCAGACAAATTTATCAGTGGAAATTTCTGAGCATTCGTCGATTTAGTGCCGCAAATTATATATTATGAGAGCTGTGTGGTGATTAAAACCTAACGTCTAAACTAATCCAGCAACATAACTGATTAAAGTCATTTCTTACAATAAAAAGGAGGTTTAATCGCCTCAGTTTATGTATTTTAAAATGAACACTCCTCACAACACTACAGGGACACATTGGAGTGTGACACATTCTGGCTACAACTCCAGCGTGTAATTGTCTGCTGTGGGAAAAGGGGATTTAGATGGTTTATGGTTGATGACTCACTCACTCTTGATCTGGCCCTTTTATAAGAATACCTTTAAGGGATGTGCTGCTGTCTTATTATGTCTAAGAAGTCAGGAGGGACTTATGTTTAAAATGATGTACTGTGGAGGTCTTAGAATGTCGAGACATTGATGATAATGAGGGTAAAAGTCAGAGTCGGGCATGGTTGGTTGCTGCATGGTCTACTCACAGGTAGGTAGGTACAAATTTATTGACATTACAGAGTGCAGGTATTCAGCAACGAAATGCAGTTTTGCATGTACTGTAACAAACACACACAGGTTCATCTCAGTAAATTAAAAAAGTTTATTTATTTGGAATTTAAATGGGTTCTTGAATGGGTTAATTTGTTTTCTTTTTACTTTACGTTTTGTATTAATTATTTTATATAAATATAAAATGATTGTGGAACGAATCTGAGTTTCCATTGTTTCTTATGGGAATATTTGCGTTAATATACAAGTGTTTGATATACAGTACAGTACAAGAGATATAAAAGCACGTTTCCGGGAAAGAATTATGCCCGCAATCCAAGGTTTCCCTTTATAGATTCATTACACACAGACTGATACCTTTTTTTTTTTTTTTTTTTATAGTTTGATGATTAAGGCTTACAACTAATGACAACCCAAAATTCAGTATCTCTGAAAATTTAAATATTACTTATGAACCAATAAAAAAATAACACACAGAAATGTTGCACTACTGAAAAGTATAAACATGTACAGCAATCCCTTTGCATAAATAACTGCAGCAATGAGGTGTGGCATAAAAGCGATCAGTCTGTGGCACTGCCGTAGTGTTATGGAAGCCCAGGTTGCTCTGGAAGCAGCCTTCAACTCTTCTGCATTGTTGGTTCTGGTGTCTCACATCTTCCACTTCACAATACCTTATGGATTCTCTATGGGGTTTAGGTTAAGCAAGTTTACTGGCCAATCAAGCGCAGGGATACTAATGGTCCTTAAACAGTATTAGTACTTTTGGCAGTGTGAGCAGGTGCCAAATCCTGCTGGAAAATGAAATCATCATCTCCATAAAGCTAGTCACCAGAGGGAAGCATGGAATGCTCTGAAACTTCCTGGTAGTCAGCGCTGACCTTGGACCTGATAAAACACTGTGGACCAACACCAGCAGATGACATGGCTCTCCAAACCACCACTGACTGTGTAAACATTACACTGGACCTCAAGCAACTTGGATTGTGTGCTTCTATTTCTTCCTTCAGACTCTGGGACCTTGATTTCCAAATGAAATGCAAAATTGACTTTTATCCTTAAAAGAGCACTTTGGCCTACTGAGCAGCCAGTCCATTTTGCCCAGGTAATATACTGTATATATACACACACACACAGTAAATAAAGTATCTACAGAATAGGTAATGCTAAAATTATACAACAAAAAGAGCATACAGTCATGAGATGTATTACAGGAGGTAAGAGGTATAAGTGATTTAAATAGTGTAGAGTTTAGCAGTTTGATGTTTGTGGGAAAGACGCTGGACCTGAGCCTGCTGGATGTGGTGGGAACGTTCCTGTTGGATGCAAGAAGGTCAAAAAGTGACCTGTGTGGAAGAGGTCTCTGATGACACTTTGCTCTGATGACATTTAGACAAATATAAGTACATGCCAATTGACTCGTTTATTAAAGTAAAAACTATGCTTCTGCAAATCTTCCTAGTTCTACTGTAGTTTCTAAAAGATTTTGGTGTAAAGCTGGGGAGAAAACGCTGGGAAAAAAGCCCAGATTTATATCTGCACATCTACTGTCACTTTAACCTGACATCACTTATACTATATTGCTAATAAAGCAAGTGTGTGCAGCTTTTCCCGAGCAAATCAATCAGATTGTTTGTTCACTACGGTTGCATTACGGTGATTTAGGATAAGGCACCCGCACCTCTTTATTTAATTGAGAGCAAGAGGGTGGTCCATTTCTACAGATGGATGGAGTAAAGATGGGCAAACAAGTTGTACAAAGCAAAATATGGGTGATACGGTCAATAGCTTTCTGCTTCTAAAACACAAGCACTTATAAAGACATTGGATCAATTGCCCTAAGTCCGAGATTATTGTATTTTGTGGCCAACAAGAAACCACACTTCAGCTTGCCATATTGTTTTTATTATAATTGCACTGTTTGTTTATTTTTTTGTTTGTTTTCGACTGGATCCTTAGTTACAGTTCTTATCTTAATTTTCAAAGTTACACTGAAACATGCAATATAACAACTCTTTAAAAATAAGAAAGCTACTTTTTTATGCAGATTTACACTGCATCGTTCATTTCTATTGTCCACTCTCATTCATACCCCAGTGTGTCACCAGCTTTAGTGCAGATCCACATTGCTGTCTCTTTTTACAGCACTGACTTTTCACCATCTACTGCATACAACCGAGAGCAAATTACAATGGCACAATTTTTTTTTTCGTTCTTTCATTACCTTGATTACCAAGTCAAATTACTGCTGCTGCACATGGCTAATGGACCACATGAGACTGAGCTCAGCAGTGCTGTTGCTCGGGGAGAAGTACTCAGAAGAGGAGGTTCGGACGAGGAAGAGGGATCGATGCCAGGTTTTCATAAATGGGTCTGCTGCATTAAAAAAAAAAAAGAATGGCTCATTTTACGGCCTGCTGATTCACAACTCTTTCACTGTCACATTTGTTTCTGTTTGGCAACCCCCCACCACGGGATAAGCAACCCCGCTTCTTGTTCATGCTGCAAAATAGAAGGATGCTCTGACTGATGCTTCTGTGTAAAATTGTTGACAAATACATGAGAATTTGTGTAGATCTTCCTACCATTTAAACAGCAGCTTTAGAAATCTGACAACTTTAACAGCTGTGTCTAACACCCCCTCTTTTCAGTTATTCTCTGAGTGTAGCCTTGCTCCTTTAAAGCTTTTACAACCAAAGGGAGAAGTAAATCCTCTATCTCGCTCTTTCTCCATACAGACAGTCTGAATATAATTGGGTATAATGCATAGCTCATCTATAATTAAGCTTGCCCTTGGTAGCTTATAAAGCAACATTAAAAAAGTAACCAATGGGAAAACTAAGTGAAAGTAAATGTTGCCCTGCAAATTAAAACAGGACCATGATAATCCCTTGTTAGGCTACGTTCACATTACTAGCCTCAAATCTGATTTTTTTTTTTTGTGCTGAATAAGCACACAAATCTGATATTTGTGGTAATTTTTTGCCTTCACACGAGTGGTTACACAAATACTGTAAGAAGTCCTTTTTGTTCTTTGGGGGAAATTGGGGACTTTTTGCTGACTTTATCCCTGATGTAATCATATGCAATTCCCACCCATCATTTGGACACTCTACTACCTCCAGTCGGGGAAGGCCAAAGACTAGCACGTGTTTCCTGCGAGCCACACTCACTGGCGTGAGATCACAGACACGCATGACTGGCTTAGAGTCGTGATTGATGTGTTAATACCCTTCCTTCCTTGTGGATGTGATTGATGTGTTAGTACCTCCCTTCCCTCCCCTCTGTGAGAGCTCGGCCAATCAGCTCTCTCTAGGCCCCCGGCTGCGGGAGGCTACAGCATCACCCTGAAATCGAATTCGCAATCTCCAGAGGATTGGACGAGCACTTTACTGCTGCACCACTCAGGGAAAAATATGACATATTTTGTCCCAGATGGCGCAAGCACAGGCATATTGATGTGCGCATACAAGCTGATTTTGAGGACAGACACGCCTATGTTAGAGTCATTTAAAAGTCACTTGAGGGTCAATCGTCATGATGTGCAAATTCTATCTGACCAAATATTGGAACTGAACAGTGTGGCTTGTAATGTGAACCTAGCCTTGGCAGTGCCTGTTCATGACAGATGACCAATCTCTCTAAAAACCATTAATGAGCAAATTACCATAATAGCTTGAATGTCTCGTTCAAGTACTGTACAGTCCAGTTTAGTGTAATCTGATTATAAAGTGGAAGGTAACACAATTCTGGCTACAATAAACATCGTAGCAACAGTGTGACTCATGTCTCAGACAGAGCATTGTATCAGTAATACAAAGGATATTTAAATAAAACAAGCAGAATGTACAGTACTTTGCCTGGCCACAAAAATTCACGCATTAAGATTTTGGTTCCACCACTTTTTTTGATTATGGGTCACAATATGCTGGCCAGTACATGTGTGAAAAGGATTCTTCATGCTCCCAAAAATACTCTTTCATAATTTGAGTTCTAGAATAACTCAGTAGAAAATAACTTCAGAAGAAAAACTCAGTAGATGTTATAACCTGGTCATTCAGTACATTCAGGTCATCAGTTGATACCACTGCAGAGCCTAGACCTGAGCAACTGAAGCAACCCCAGACCATAACACTGCCTACAGTGGCTTGTACAGTGGGCACTATGCATGATGGGTATGCTTCCCTTCTTACGCTGACGCATCCATCACTCTGGAATAGGGACCACTTGACCTTTTTGCATTGCTCCAAAATCAAATCTTTGTGCTCTCTTTATGCTAATCTTTATAGCGTCACTGTTTGAATCCCAATCCTGTGCACTCTAATGTTCTTTACATTAACTATTAAACATTGTCATGATTTCTCCTGTCAATCTTTTCTGATTCGACTTCAGCAAGTGTTTAATTGAGCTCAAACCACAATTATTCATGGCTTTTTCTGACCCCATTCCTTATGCAAAGTAAATGGCTTAATACTACAGTATACGGTATATGGTCATTGTCAAATAATGGAAATATGTACAAAAATGTGTAAGAAAAGATGTATGAATCAAAATGTAATGTGTTATGTATTTAATTTGTTTAGTTTAGGACTGATCACCTGATAATGCAATAGGCAGTTCATGAAGAAGCCAAACAATCTACTGTATAAAAAATCTCGACTGGCTCAAAGTTTGTCAGATGTCATGTTCAATATCAGGCTGATGTCAGAAATTTTAGTGCAATTAAAAGACACCTAAAACAAAAGACTACTGAAAGAAAGAAAAACAGATTGGCTCTGCTGTGCATATCCAAAGCTGTGTAGTACACTCTGAAAAGAATATACTTTGTAGCTTTGGAAAACACAAGATTAGAAAGATTCAGTCTGTTAGCACTGTGGTCTTTTCAATCATCTCTCCATCTTACACTTCCTCCCTAGTGCTAGTAAGAAGCATGGCTCCCATGGTGCTCAGTTTTAGACTACATTCGAATTCTAGTGTGGGAAGATTTATTTTTGTTCAACTTAGCCTGTCATTTAAGCTGTCTTTCTGCTGCCTCTCTCTCTCAGGATAAGTAAGTGAAATAGGACGTAATGGCTATGAGCACAACAAACAAGTAAACGGTAGCATCTGGGACTTCTGACGTAAGTTTAATCTCCTTTGAAAAAAGGCTTGCATGAAATGTACAAAACAAAACCATTAAATGCCTGTCAGTCTAGACAGAGACTAACAAATAAATCCTGGGAATGATGATTTCTTTTTAATAGCATTTTAACACTACAAATAATATTACATTGAAGAATAAATAATATGCTACATTAATTTTATAAATCTAATTGCAGAAAAAAAAACAATATACCAAAATATAGGAACATCTGATGAAACCTATTATCATGTTTCCCAGTGCAGGGCATGGAAGTCATCTATCAGTATCAAGAAATGGGCAAAACAGACACTTGCATTATGTAGGGGACCCACACTGCATCACTTCCTAAATGATAAATTGTTTTGTTTTGCCTCACTGTCATGACGATTTCCTTTCTGCCATAAGTCTAGCTACTAGCAGGTTGCACTAGCAAGCATAGTAGTAATTTGGCTTCTGCAGACTATGTGGTGTGACGTTATAGGGCAGCGGCAGGACTGTGACCAGGCGGACTGTAGCAGTGCAGTCATTCTCATGCATTTTATAGGAATGATCTTTATTTGTTATGGAGAACCATGGGGATTATAACGCTGAATATACCAAAGTTTGGTTCTGACTGAGTAATATGATTGAGTATGATAGAGAATCATTACATGAGTGCTGATATAGAGCATAACAGCACTGGAGTGTTTAAATATTTCAATCACGCCACATCACAGGTGTTCTAACGATCGTTAATTACATGAAGTCTTGGTCAACAGCATGGTTACGGGTAGGTCGGTATGGTCTGCTGTACTGGAAAGAATGGAGAGCAGCTGCCTGCCAAAAACAGTCACGAAAGCACTTTCAGCAAGAAAACATGGCTAAAGTAAGCTACAAATCTAACACAAGGGTGAAAGCACAATGGTAAAATCCCTCTCTAAGCTCTGATCAAGGGCACTACTTGGTGTGTGTAACAATGGATTCTAACTTACACCCTAAATGCCTTTTCATTTAATGGTATTTGGGTATATATAACTATTTATCTATGTAGTACCGGTAAGAATTTAACACTTTAATACTTTCATCCATGTTAATAACATTAACTTTCAGTTGCTATCTGTCTGTCTGTTAATTCGTTCTGCCAGTCACAAAAAGAAATATATTGGTGGAGCAAAATAACTGGTTAAATAAGGCAAGGCAAGTTTATTTGTATAGCACATTTCATACACAATGGTAATTCAAAGTGCTTTACATAAAAGAGAAGAAGATAGTTAGAAGAAATAGAAAATAATAAAATAAAAACAGCTAGTAATGACACTTTTAAAACTAATTAAAATTTGATTTAGAAGCAGTTAAAAGAAAATTATATGGAGAAAAAATACAGTGCAGTCAGTTCGGACGTAGCACAGTGCTCATTTGCTAAATGCACAGTTAAACAGATAAGTTTTAAGTCTTGATTTAAATGTGACTAATGTTTTATCACATCTAATCTCTTCTGGAAGCTGGTTCCAACTGCGGGCAGCATAATGGCTAAAGGCGGACTCCCCTTGTTTTGTGTGAACCCTTGGTATTTCTAACTGACTCGATCCTAACGATCTGAGCAGTCTGGTAGGTTTATAATTCAGTGAGCATATCTGTAATGTATTTAGGTCCTAGGCCATTAAGTGATTTATAAACAAGTAAAAGTACTTTAAAATCTGTCCTAAATGTTACAGGAAGCCAGTGTAAGGACCTGAGGACTGGTGTGATGTGCTCAGATTTTCTGGTTCTAGTTAGAATTCTGGCAGCAGCGTTCTGGATGAGCTGCAGCTGCCTAATGGTCTTCTTGGGAGGGCCGGTGAGGAGACCATTACAATAATCCACCCTGCTGGTGATAAAGGTATGAACAAGCTTCTCCAAGTCTTGATTGGAAACAAAACATCTAATTCTTGCAATGTTTTTAAGATGATAGTATGCTGATTTAGTTATTGCTTTGACATGACTACTAAAACTAAGGTCTGTCTCCAGAATCACCCCAAGATTCTTGACTTGATTTTTTATTTTTTGACCCCTAGAGTGAAGGTATGCATTCACCTTCAGAGCTTCATGTTTATTTCCAAATGCAATAGCCTCAGTTTTCTCCTTGTTTAACTGAAGAAAATTGTGGCACATCCAACTGTTAATTTCATCAATGCATTGGCAGAGGGAGTCAACTAGGCTGTAGTCATTTGGAGATAAGGCTAGGTAAAGCTGGGTATCATCAGCATAGCTGTGATAGGCACTTTGGTTCTTTCTCATTATCTGACTTAGTGGGAGCATATACAGGCTAAATAGGAGGGGTGCAAGAATTGAGCCTTGTGGGATTCCACATGTCATGGACGTCCACTTAGACTTATGCTCTCCTATACTCACATAATAACCTTTCCCTTGACCTGAACCATTTGAGTACCATCCCAGGAAGCCCGACCAAGTTTTCCAGTCTTTTTATTAGTATGTTATGATCAACAGTGTCAAACGCAGCACTAAGATCTAGCAGTACCAGCACTGATATTTTGCCAGAATCAGAATTTAAACGAATGTCAAAATACGAAAATAAATAAACAAACCATATTTGTTAATAATAAATTGTGTTTGTGGAATTGTTGTATAAAAGCATTATTACACTCCAGGCCGTGCTGTTGTATTGAATAGCAGCATTAAAGCCGTGCTGATATTCAGTACAACAGCCTCTCTCGTGTGATATTGCTTAATTAAATAACTAGTGGTATAAATAGTATTAGTAGTAGTAGTGCTATTCATTCCCTCACAAAACATTACACCCACTTACTCACTCACTGTATCATCTATACTGCTTGATCCTGTATAGGTGGGCCGCGAGGGGCCTGGAGCCTATCCCAGGAGACTCGGGGCACAAAGACAGTGCTAACCACTGAAGCACTGTGCCGCCTAAAACATAACATGCTTTTGGCGAAGTTGTATTTATATGGTTCTGATTAAAGATTTGATTTGATTAAACGTAGATATTTTACTTAGTATTGATTTTTCCTGCCAGCCCATCTGTGGATAAATGACTGTACAGTACATTAATACTGTTGATTGTAGGTTATTACAACTCTAAAAAGGTTTATAGATGCCTAAAGAGGAATACATCCTGCCACACCAGGTGAAGCATGCCTTACACATTTCCAGTTGCATCCATAGTACGTGTCTTTTCTTCTTCCCTTGTTTCAGTTAAAGCTGAGCCATAAACTCTTTGGCTCAAAAAGTTGAACTTTTGAGGGCTCTCTAATTATAACACATGCACATACTGGCATTAAATATCTGACAGCTTGCTGTGCTTTGGAGTCACTTCCAAATGCTAAAGTACTTGAACCTGAAGTCTAGAAGGGTGGATAATCTAAACACACACCTGCTCCAATAACCCACATCATCTTAGAAGGACAGTTTAAGGATGATCTAGTGGATTTCCCTGACCCCGGAATTTATATGATTCCTATGATGCAGGTTAATCACCATTACTTATCTTATTGAAACAAAATGTTAAAAAGGCTGGACACACAAAAAGAATGATGTGGCCAAAAATGCTGAAATCCTTTTTTTTAACACCATAATTTTTTTTTTTTAATCCCCAATGAAACGTAAGGATTTCCTTATAGACTGTGTGAGCCTCAAGGGATTCCAGGCAGCCCAGTATATTAGTATGAACTTTCCATTTTCAATTTATAAAATGTATAGTCATTGCTATATCAGTTGCTTTCTTTAGAGGGGAAATTATTGTTTTTTCAGGTATCCTTGATGCAACCCTCCTATTTTCATCTTGGTTTTGGGACCAGCACTCAGGATGCCCCGGAGTCCCTATGGCCAGGCAAGGTCATTGGCTGGGAATCAAACCCGGTTCTACTGCATGGCAGATGAAAAGCCACCGATGCCCCAATTTATGTAAAAATGCACAGTGATTATAAAAAAGTGTAATCGCAGTTAAACATTAGTTAAAACTCCTTTGTTTCCTGATATACTTGTGTAACTGATTTGTATGAAATATCCTAATGTAAGCATGTAAACTGTATGTTGGATCCAGTTCTGAACCAATGCATAACCTCACTAAGTAAATAGAGTTATTTTGGCTCCCAAATCTGTTTAAATTATCCAGACTTGCATTCCATCCTAATGAAAATAATCATTCATTTCACTGGAGCAGAGATGGCATGGAGTAGAGACAGAACACTGCCTGAAATATGAATGGGACCAGTGCTCAGTGGGGAAGCTGAATAATATAAGAGCTTTTGATATGAAAGAGTCATTTGCCTTGTTAGTAAGATGTAACAAGAATAAAACCAGACCTTTCTGATCCTTACACTAATTTATGTGCAGATACAGGGCACTACATGGTCTGTGAGAGTCCTTACTGGTTTTATATAATATATATATATATATATATATATATATATATATATATATATATATATATATATATATATATATATATACAGTATATATATATATATGTCTGTTAGCTGCATGAACCTTTCGGTGAAACAAAAAAGCTACTGTATGCATGAGCTACATATTTTGTAACATATATACGTAGTTCACGTACAGGGATGTTCAGGGGAGTTGTAGATTGCAAACCATGATGAATCATAAATTACTTTGTCTTGGACATTCACTACCGAGGGTTTATGAAAATTTTATTTGCCAAGTTCAAAACAGACAAGGTGTATTAGAAGGCGTTTTACTGTAGGGACTAAATAACGGGAGAACGTGTTCAACAAGTTAAGAATCGGATCCTTGACCCTGGAGGTGCGAGACCACAGTGCTAAGCATTATACCACTATGTCTGCTTTATCTCTAAAAACATAATTAATCGGCTTGTCCTATTTGTTTTGCATAGAATGTAACAGTATATCCAGCAGATATAATTCAGCAGATTAAATTTACAGAATTATGGCAAATATGATATTAATATGTATTTCCCTACACACCTAAAACGTAGAATAGCCCTAGGGTATGGACTAGTTGAAATGCAGCATCTGACCACACTGTCTGACCCTTCAGTAATCCACCCAGAGGCCCTCTGGAGTTGAAGGATGTCACTTCAAAGTAGCTAAAGAACTATCTGTAATCCAAATGAACATTCATGCAACAAGCTGGCACGCACAAGCCTGGAAAACACTCCAAATAAAACTTATTTATATATTTAAAAAGAAATCCCTGATAATGACCTAAATACTCTATTCTAGGAATTTGGTGGAGTCGTTTTTTCAGGCTTATAACTTGGCCTGTCCGATAAAATGGAGAGAAATATGGAGCGGAATGACAATTGGCAGCTTTTGCTGCAAAGCATTTCAGTAGACTGTAGTTGAACGTGAGGCCAAGCTGGTCACACATACATTGATACTGCACTCATGTCTCTGGCTCTGGACCCAAAAAGGAATCCCTGCATATAGTAAACCTTGACCCACAGTGTTATATTCTTCAAATGAAAAGCTAAAGCATGGGATAACACATTGTGATCCACATAGTTGCCATGGACATGACATTACTAACAAATCCCCCCCCCCCCTATATATATGACCTTATACACACAAAGACCTCTGTCTCAAGGGTGTCTTTTTTAAGACCAAGTTGTTGGTCCAAATGCCACAAATGGTCTTTTACCTGGGAGCTAACTGAAACAGTGTTATAGTGTACATAACCGTGCTATAGTTTACACTGAACAAACTGATGTAAATCAAATAGCTCAAAAAGATCTGTTGTGCAGCACGTACTAAATGAAACCTAAATAAGAACAGAACAGTGGCATGGAATGTAATAAAGTTACTTCTCAATAAAACTATCAACCTGACATTCAGCGCACAACTTGGTCCATTTCAATCTTTCAAATCTTTAGTCACTGTATGAAAGGCTAGTGCCGAAACTCAAACTCTTTCAGTACATCCTTGTAGTGCGACAGTCAATCTATTCTCCAAACAACACTGACCTCCATCTTAAAAACAATTAACATCTACTATTCCATCCTCATGGCACCAGGTGGAATTAGACACAAATGAGCAAATGACTAAAAGAAACATCTGCTGTGAGCCTCTGGTGCTGTGAATTGCTTAGAAGATGGGAAGGGGAACAGAAAGAAGATGGAAAACAAGATTTTATTTACAAGTTTTTTTTTTCTCGTCCTAACATCAAGGCTTACCATAATGTGTAATGTGCCTTTCATCTGATGTAAATTTGTTCCTTAAAATAAATTTTCCAAACTATTTGAAATTCATGAAAAGTCAGTTAATTTTCTGAACAGTCAGTTAACTTCTGCATGAGCAAATGAAGAAAAAATGCAAATGTTGGGATAAAATGCTAAAAGTTGTTTAAAAAAAATAAACATTGCCCGTTGGATACTAACTGCGAAAAAAAAAGGAAAGAAAATGCACATTTGAAAAGAGAGACCCCATAGAGGAATTTCTTTTTATTAATTATTGTACATATCCAAGACAAAGTATTATACATTGTATCCAAATACATATACTTTAATATGGAGTTGGTCCCCCTTTTGCAGCTATAACAGCTTCCTCTCTTCTTCCAGTTCATCCCAAAAGTGTTATAGTAAAGGCTCTGTGCGGACCAGTCAAGTTCTTCCACACCAAACTTATCAAAACAGGTCTTTAAAGTCATTGCTTTGTGCACTGACAGTCATGTTGAAATAGAAAAGGGCCTTCCCCAAACTGTTGGCACAAAGTTTAAAGCACAGCATTGTCCAAGATGTCTTGGTCAGTGTTGAGGGAAGTTATTTTTTTAAGTAACTAATTACATTACAAAATTACTGTCATTAAAAAGTAATCAATTACTTTACAGCATTACTTTTTGATAAAAGTAACTAGTTAGAGTACTTGTCAATTACAGAAAATAGAAACTCCTTTGTAATTCCTCATGCATGTTGTTTTAGTCAAAACCTTTATACTTATTCTACCATCATTACTCAGCGAAGTTTGGCCCATAATCTGTTAACTACTAATACTAATACCCGATCTCACCTACGCGGTTTCACGCGGAGGCCGTAAGTACAGTTCATCATGATTGATTAGGTTTCCGTCTTTCCGCATGTCCGTCCACACATACTGTAGTCAAACCGCATAGGTGAGATAGAGGTATAACAGCAGGAATATCAAGGCGAATTGGGAATGACTGCTAACTGCTAACTAAATAACTAAGTACTTAAATGGCCGCCCCAACGCGTTATGTTATGTTTGCATTACATGCAAAAAAGTTATTACAACACGTTACACCCAACACTGGTTTTGGTATGCAGAAGCATTAAGATTGCCATTCACTGGGGATAAAGGGACTGATTTAAACAAGTGAATTCAATAATTAACAGGTTTGGACAAATACTTTTGTAAATATAGTGTACAAGTTTTTTTTTTTTTTTCGAATACAGTTTTGGTTTTCAGATTTAGAAATTTGGATTCATAGGAAAACTCTAATTTTAAAACTTAAAAATTCTGAATGCAAAAATGCTATAGTACAGTCTAACGTTCAGAAACCTATAGGAACACTGTATGACATTGTCAAAAAGTTATACTTCTGTTATACAATGTTGTCCACCCAAAACCCAACACTAAGACAACTGTGTTTTAAAAAGTTAAAATTATTTTTAAGAATGTTGTGAAGATTGACATTAACATTGAAACACAAAATATTAACATTTATTCATAGCATGCTTTGCCCGTGTTCACACAACATCTTTATGTATATACTGTATATCCCTGGTCCATTCAGTTTATAACAGAGTTCAGAAATCCAGACTAGAGAGTGAGTAGAACATACAGTAACAGGTTCCAGTCTACAGAGTGTACAGTATATCTTATTGTTTCTTGGCTTGTAGCATCCATCCATCCATCCATCTATCTATTTAACTTCCCTTCAATAATACTACAGTGATACAGTACAGTGATAAAAGCAGGAAGAGGCGAGGAAGAACTTTCGATTTGGAAGAGAAATAAAAATAGGGGGAAATACAGTGAACATTTCTCATTATTTGATTTGATACTCTACAGCTAAACCACAGTATCTCATATAGCTTTGCCAAGTATTTACACTACTGAAATTTAATGTGTCCGCACAATGTCCAAATTGTATAACATCTGGTTTCACAGAGTGGATCTTAAGATGACAAGTTTTTTTTTTGGTGGCTTTTCGATTTAACAGTTTGGTTATTTTAGGAGGTAATTTTGCTCTTCACTTGACAAAGCAATACATGTGCATTTACTCGCCGCAGTAGCAGGTTCCAATATTGTCATGTAGCATCAAAGTAATTTATTGTCATTGCATCAGAGTAATTTTAAAGTTTTAAAACCATCCTGAAACCTCTGGCATTTCACCATTGATAAATTGCTAAATTAACCGTTTTGAACAAAAAACTAGAATTCCTGTTGAGTACTGACTTCAGATGCTTAGGTTTGCCTTCCAAGGACAAACATTCTAATTATAAATTCTACTAGACTCTTGCTAGCACCACAGGTGTTTGTGGAGGAGCGAGTTTCACCGAGAATGTTAGCCATTCTTTCAACCCAACATGTGGCAGACATTATTCTTGCCAATCTTATGCATGCTTCTGTTATCTGTTGATGATATAATGATTAATACTGTAGCAGCAGCCATTCTTGCCTTCAGTAGTTGGCTATTAGTCTAAGGTTGGCCCCCAAATGTTAGTAATGTGTGCCTTTATCTCAGCAAGGGGAAACTGTCTTGACTTATGTGGAATCTCAACAGGTTTGCTTCATCCTCTTACCAAGGACAAATCGCAATGTGGGATCGCAATTGTAGACTACAATCCTGAAAATATAATGCCATTTCATAACCAGTTTAGTGAACTATTAAGGGGCACATGGCAGGGGGGCAGGAACCATCAAGGATATATGGCTGGAGATGGTTCGTTGCATCAACTGCTCTCTTTCTCCTTCATGGCCAGAATTGACACTTTGCATAAGAAAAAAATCTTTGCCCTAAAAATCTTTTATAGTTCTTACTGTACTTTGCAACATTTCCTGGACGCAACAAAAGACCCTACAGGTCCAGGTCTATCTAAATAGAGATTGCTATAACACTTTGTGAAGCTGCATGCTAAAAACAACAACAAATCAACAGTGAAACAATCGCTATGATTAATAGTAAAAGTTAGAGCATTTCCATATACAAACAATGTGATGAGAACTCACAAGACTGGGACTAAACATCTGCGTGGCCATAAGAAAACCACTGGTTAGTCCGACTAATCAGAAAAAAAAGCCATGAATTTGCTAAGGAGTATAGACTGGACCTTGGAAAAAGAGGTGGTGTGATAAGGTCATATTGAGCCTATTTCAAAGCGATAGATATGCCAGGGTAAAAAGAAAAGTGCATGAAGCAATGATCCTACCATAGTGGCCACTATACAGGCCTCTGGAGGAAGTCTTATCATCTAGGGTTCTTTCAGTTCATCAGGTCTAGGCTTAACATTATGGGGCAAAAAAGAAGTCGTTGATGACCTGAATGTCCTGATTGACCAGGTTATATACCTTTTTACCCTAACTGCCATGCTCACAGTTTATAAAATTCAATAAACATTGGTCTTAAATGCCTTGAAGCCTAGATAACTACAGTATGGAGTGACATTGTTGTTAAGCCAATGTTTGTTGTCCATTGTTGTATTATTACTCAAATTTGCAAATAAATCTATAGCCAATGCACTGGTTCAGAAAGCACTTTGTGCCCAGAAGCATCCTGGAATGCTCTCTGGATGGCATCTGTCTGATCCTCAGACCATCTTGTTGGGGGCCATCTCTCATGAATAAATTATTTTCTGACACACTAGGCATAATTCAGTTGCTCTTAGCAACTAGGCTCATTTTTCAAGTTGTGTTTCAAAGGGATCACAGTCAGCTATATTTCCATGTCCTCTCTCTTTTTCTCTCCTATGGATACAGTGCATCATCTATAGCAATCAGAAACTTATTACTAAATGGCTAGACAGAAGCCAACAAGAATAACTGCTCAAGAAACCCATATTTCTTCAGCCTTAAGTTTCTTCAGCCTTAAGTAACGCCGCCTCACTGGGGGTCCTAATTGTAGTGCTATTAAAAATAATCACCCAAACATGAATTGGCTTTAAATTAATGTTCACATGTCTGGTTGGGCCCTTGCCAATAATCATCTATAAACGTTAAAATGATATTCAGCAAGATTATGTGGGAGTTTAAATGGCATTTAATTTCCATTTAAATACTTTCTATATAGCCCTGTGACATTCTACTGTATGGATAAAAACTCTACAAATGTTAGGCCTTGTAGCCTTAGTAACCTTTTATAAAAAAGTTGTGGTTGCTAAATGCTAAATTATGACCACAAGAGGATCAAATACACTTTTATGAGTGCATGTGCTACATAAATGAAGAAGTACGCCAACTCAATACTCGGATAAAAGTATTAGTAACCGCCTAAAATGCAATAAATTACAAGTTCAAGTACTTGTAACTGTAACTGATTTGGCTGGACAGAGTTTAATGAAACTTTGGCAGTACTTTGGGTTTTTGCCTGTTAAACCTGCATCATAAATTTAATCAGAATGTTAAGTAAAAAAATGCGCATGCATCAAACTGTGGGCATTTCTTTGGACATCTGCTGAGATTCAACTGTTTTAGTTTTGCATTATCTAAAGCAACCAATTATTTATATTTTTAATATCAACATAAAGTTGAGCCATGGCCCTAACTTCCCTATGAGCTTGTTTTAAAAAGGTAACATTTTCTGCTCTAATCAAACCTATAGAAATAAAAGAAGGTTTTGAAGTAATGATATCTTTACATTTCATACTTTGGTGGACGAGAAACCTGGTTTTGTTATAGCACCATGTAAAACTGGTTGAACAGAATTTACTGACACTTTAGCGGGAACCTGCCCATCAATGAAATCAATAGGTTGAGAGTAAAAGTGAAGTTGTGAGCAGTTTGGTGCCAGATTATAAACCGCAAGTTTTGATAGTGTACAGTACTGTATATACGTCAAACTGTGGGTGTGTCTAAAATCTCCCGCTGGACAGAATTTGTTGAAACTTTAGCAGTACTTAGATATCTGCTAGAAGTTTAACCTGCAGCATAAGTAAAATTTATTGTTGAGAAAAAGCAATGTAAATGTAAACACAGACCTGCACCAACAGATAGTAATTAGAAATGCTAAACTGAATATTTTTACTGGGATTACTAAATCCCAGTGCTGAAGTGGTGTAAATGAATTTTAACACGCTGGAATAACTTTAAGTCTAAATGATTACTAAAACCGAAATTTCAATTTCTCGTCTGTCATTCACTCTCCGATTACCGAACAGGGAGTGTAAAGTATTTGGCTGACGTTGAAAGAACTTTGAGTATTACGCTGATCAGCTTATTTTTAGCTTTAACCTTTGAACTATTTCTACATACTCTTTTCCATCAATGACGGGTTTCTTCAGCTAGTCATGAATAAACAAATGTACAAATGTACGTTGGCTTTGTTTAGATGCTTTAAACCTTGTAGGCATTGAAGAGAAACTGTTTTAGGCCAATCTACTGTGTTTTTTATTTAATTTAATATGTAATTATTTGACTGGTTGGTTTTAAGATGGCTAGACGAAGAGGAGTGAACACTGCATACGTTTTTAGACAAAGCACATTACAGATAGAGTGTTGAATAACTTTCAGCATGGGTGAGTTTTATGGATAAAGAAGACACCACCTTAAAGCACTTCAAGTAGCCGCTCTACCGTGCTTGTAGTTTTATTTCAAGGGAGTTGTGGCTTTTCAGATGCTAAAAATAAATCATTGATTAACTTTGTTAGATGCTGAAAAGGGCATTCCTGTGCCTTTTCTGAGACTCAGAGAAATGTGCTTGCTTTTTCACAAAGGCAGATGAAAAATGATAACTGAGAAATTTTTAAGTTACTAAAAGTAATGTAAAGGAGGCCTGTGCATGATGTCAACTCAATGCAAGAAAGTGTAAAGTTTTTTAAAACACGGGGTGTGAACCCTTAAATGTTTTAATGAAAACCATAATTTCTAGTTTTTATTTTATCAATAGTTTTTAAATTTCATATTGTGACACACTGTTCATGTTTCACTCATATTGCCACTGTTATACCCAGACACCATATCTTTACCCTCTTATACCCTTTCATATCACACATTCTGCACATTCTGTATAATTTATACATTTTATATATTTTAATTTTATTGTAACTGTAAATCGGTAGATTTTAAATTTTACTTTTTTTCTTAGTGTAATTTTTTTTCTCTTATTGAAGAAAAATATTTCTACAGTATTTTCTTGTTTGATCTTATCTTTCCTTTTTAGGTCAGAAACAGTCGTTTAAGCATTTCATACTGTTGTGGGCATGACCTGACAAATAAAACTTGAATTTTTGTAGCATTAATAGTTTAACTAAGTAGCTTTAGTAGCTATATCCTATTTAGTATTACAGAGAAAGTATTTTGTAAATGAACAACTTTGAGAACTTTTTGTTCCGCACAATATTCCTGCCTAACTGCATGTGTTTTTTATCAGGGTGGCTCGATCTACAGATCTGGCTGGATGTGACTTTGTAACAGTCCTAATTTGTTTGAATTGTCCAAAACAATATGATCAAATCTTAAATACTGACTGGACTAAAATATTGAAAATGGCAGTTTAATTAGGAGAATGATTTTTTTAAACAAGAAAATGGCATTGCATCCCTCTTTAAAACTAGTTCTGTTTAAACATGAATTTATGGTTACCTTGGGGACAGCTTTCTTTTGTTGTTGTTAAAAAAGTGACAGAAATGATAATTGATCAGTGTGACAATGGAATACTGTACGAAATGAATAAAATGGTATTCAGCTGCTGTGAATCACACTGACAGTCTTACAATAGGGGAGACATCATATTGATGTGCGCAAAAAAAAAATAATAATAATAATAATAACCACATAGCCGTTAAATTTCAGATTAAGCAATGTTTAAGGAGGAACCATAAATTTTCTAAGCAAGTCTGCGCACAAATGTGCTTGTTTGTTTATGCTTATTGTACACAGGATTCAATTTTGGTTACATTCATGCTCAGACTATTTATAGTACACACTGGTATCAATTGTACACAGCAAACTCCCTAGTGTTGCATTAAAATCCTATAGTATTTATATACAGTTGGGAAATCTTATCATCACAGTAATATTTGGATGATATGTCAGTTACAACAAGACCGTAAATTCTCATTTCATCAGCATTGCTTGGCTAATTTACAATATATACACTAGATATATAAATCCGGTGTCTAAACCTGGTCCTGGATATCCATAAGGCACAAGTTGAAAGTGTTAGTCAGAACTGTAAGTATTCTTTTTAAATGCCATACTGTAGATCTCCTTCTCCTTTACAGTCTATTGTGAACTATTCAATCATGTGATCACAGAACTGACCTGTTTTAGTTAGACACGTGGTGTGTCAATATCCATTAACCGCATGTGCTTTCCTCTGTCGTTTCCGACATTAAAGAACATTTGCACATGGCATAAGATGGACTGTACTACTGTATAAGAATGAAGGATGCTGCACAGCCACCATTACAATAAGCTCTTTCAAAAATAGCTTGCATGTTAACATTTTACTACCAGAAAAGGGGGGAAAAAAGCTGGCTCCTTTTAACCAGCAGATTTAATATTTAATATATTACTGCTGCGCGTTAAATTAATCTTTTCTCCGGACGTTTCTTTTCCTGCATCGACATATCAAAATAACTGGACAGGCTCATTTATGACCCAGTTTAATTTTGATTGAGCAGAGCACTTTCCCCATGATTGAGCAACAATATATTAGCTCTAGGGTGGCCACAGTGGCTGCAAATTATTCTTAAGGGGTGACATTGGCAATCTCAGGCCATTTTTAAAGGCTACACTAAGTATCCAGAATCTGTTACTTAATGCCAGTCCTCAGCCTTGAAAACAGCTATTAGTGTTAGTGCGATCAGCTTAGCTGCTACTACATACCTGTTTATAAATAGAAACAAACTCCATCTTTCTTACAGTTTTTTAGTCTGTAATGAGTTTTTTATGATTCAAAATTCACCGTCCCAAGCAATATGGAGTTAGATGTCATAATGAAGTGTTCCAGGAGGCCGGTCCTGCAGCATATCAAACCCTGTTTCCCACCCTCCTCTGATCCTCACCGGTTTGCCCAGGGCAAACAGATCTACAGAAGATGCCACTGTTACTGCTCTTCACACTGCGTTAACCTACCTTGAACACCAGGGGAACTATATAAGGATGTACTTCATGGACTTGAGCTCAGCTTTCAGTTCAGTTATGCTGAGTAGATCAGTAACAAAACTTCCCAATCTAAGACTTTCCCACACCAACTGGCATCTGAATATCTGTGAGGCTGGAGCACTTCCTGTATATCTTGAGTGACAGATATCTTGACCAATCAGTGGTAAGAATCAACAAACCAGAAAAGATAGGTGTAGTTTGTGAATGAAATTGAATTTAATTTGAGAACTACGCCAACCATTTCTGGTTTGTCTAAACTGTCGTTATGTTTTCAGTTTTTTTAGTTTGTTTTCAGTTTTGTTATTTTGTTTTTTAAATTTTTGTTTTTGATTTTTTTTTTTTATTCTTTGGTTTTATTTTGTTTTTGAATTTTGTTTTGTTTTTGGTTTTGTTTTTTCAGTTTTGTTAATTTGTTTGTAAATTTGTTATTTTGTTTTTGGTTTTGTTATTTTGTTTTTTAAATTTGTTATATTGTTTTTAGTTTTGTTATTTTGTTTTTGGTTTTGTTATTGATTTTGTTTTGCGCTTCTCAGCCACTGTAAAAAACAATAGCAACTGATCATATACTTTGTGGAGTGTCATGCAGGCCCGATCCAATATAAATCAATGAAGACTGTATAAAACATGTACCTACTTTTAGGTTCTTGGGCACACACCATGAACATAACAGTGTTGGCTATAAAGGCACAGCAAACTTTACTTTCTGAGGATTCTCAAGGAAATAACTTACACGATACACTTGTGTTGTCCAACTACATTTGCTCAGCAGCAGACAGGAAAGGCATTCAGAGGGTCATCAACCCCTTCCAAAAAAATCAATGGCTGCTCACTACTCTCTCTGGAAGAGTTGTTCAGCTCTCACCACCACAACAGAGAAAACACCATACTGACAATCCAAACCCACCATGCACACTCTCCGTTTGACCTCCAGCCCTCTGACAGATACTTTAGGCCCATCACATCACATACAAACCTATAAACAGTTTCTACCTCAGACCCATATGGAAACAAATACAAACATGGTCACTAATGTTCTCCTTTGACCACTGGCATCAATGAGGCGTTCTTTCCAGGGTACTGCTGCTCACTGTAGAATTTCTCTTTTTTAGGCAATTTTCTGTAAACCTTAGAGATGGTTGTGTGTTAAATTCCCAGGAGAGCAGCAGTTTGGGGAAATACACAGACCAACCCCTCTGACACCAACAACCATGCCACGTTCAAAGTCACTTAAATCATCTTCCTTTCTTATTCTAAACTCAGTGTGAACTTAATCATCTTGTCTGCCATTTGATTGACTGTTTAATGTGTGTGTGGGCAGTTGGACAGGTATACCCGATGACATTGCCAGTAACTGTATATATATATATAATCTAGTGCAATATTGTTAAGTGCAATATCCAATCTTTTAATTGAATAAGAATATCTGATATGGTGGTGCGGTGGCATAGTGGTTAGTGCTGTGGCCAGGGTTGAGAGTTCAAAACCGGCCTCAGGTGTGTGAGTTCTCCCCATGCCTGGTGGGTGTCCTCCAGTTTTCTCCCACAGACCGCTTGGCTAATTGACGTTCCCAAATTGCCCTTTGTGCATATGTGTTGTTATGTCTGTGCCCTGTAATGGCACCCCGTCCAGGGTGTACCCTGCTTGTGCCCCAAGTCTCCTGGGATAGGCTGCAGGACCCCCGAGACCCTTTACACAGTACAAGTAGTAAAGAAGAACATAAGAAAGAATATCCAGTGGGGCATAAAAGTATTTAGTCAGCCACCAAAAGTGCAAGTTCTCCCACTTAAAAAGATGAGAGAGGCCAGTAATTTTCATCATAGGTATACCTCAACTATGAGAGACATGATAAGAAAAAAATCCAGAAAATCACCTTGTAGGATTTTTAAAGAATTTATTGGCAAATTTATCTGTAAAATAAGTATTTGGTCACCTACAAACACGCAAGATTTCTGGCTCTCACAGACCTGTTACTTCTTCTTAAAGAGGCTCCTCTGTCCTCCACTCGTTACCTGTATTAATGGCATCTGTTTGAACTCGTTATGAGTAAAAAAGGCATCTGTCCACAACCTCAAACAGTCACACTCCAAACTCCACGATGGCCAAGACCAAAGAGCTGTCAAAGAACACCAGAAACAAAATTGTAGACCCGCACCAGGCTGGGAAGACTGAATCTGCAATAGATTAGCAGCTTGGTGTGAAGAAATCAACTATGCACTCAAAAAAATGAACATAGCTACCTGTTACATGTACTAAAATGTAATATGTGTTTTGTACATAATAATTTCATATTTCCAAGATGAACATGAATAAATTATGTTGTATTTACATGAAATTCAACAACTTAACATGTATTAGATTTAATCATGTTGAGATAAACCAAAGAGATCTTGTCGCTATGAAAACCGGAAATAGCAAAACCGGAAATATCGCGAGAAGAGAACACAGCGTGTTGAAAAGACAAATGTTTGGCGGGCGTGTGGAAAAGGTAAGCAGGAATTAATTCCCGTCTTTCTAAATAGAAACCAAATACTGAACATAAATGTCACCTGCTGTTTAGCGATGTTTAGTCACGTTATTTTGGTTTAAGCAATTTCTTCTATTTTTAATCACACTTAAAATACCGACGGTTATATGCGCGTGCTTAATCTGCGGTTCGGTTCTGGTTTCGGTCTGTTCTTATGAGTTGTGAAGCGAGAGGAACAAAGTATAAATATTATTCATTTGATAAATTAAGTATCATGAGTTTTAATTGAATCTATCTCTGTATTTTTTCACAAGAGTTTGTATGTGAAAGTGGCCGTCTGCATCTGACTTCAGGAGACCAACCGCCTCTAACGGTCATATTTAAAAGTCATAACGTACAGTTATAATGTACAAAACTTTCTGTTGGTGTTAAATTTTTTTCTTTGATTGATACTTATTTGTGGTGTTTTATGTTTTGTACATCTTTTCAAATTGAGACTTCATTTGTAAGTTGCTGCTGGTGTAAAATAAAAATCTCCGTTTTATCCCGTTTGTCTTATGCTTCCTTCCTTCACAGAATTCTGTTGACCAGGGCTTGAAATTTAAATTTACTTGAGTTAGATCAACTTAATTTACAACTGAAAAATGTGTTGTACCAACGCTATTCATTTATGTTAAAAGTATTAAATTATGTTGGATGCAGCTGTAGTAAATAAGTTAAATGAACCTAATAAAATGAATTTGACTGAACCTAAGAACATTAAGTTGGGCCAACAAAATTTCTTAATGCTAAAAGAAAGCCATTAAATCAGGTGGAAATTCTTTCCATAATTTAATTACGTTCATTCAACAAGTTATTTTTTTGAGTGTGGGAGCAATTATAAAATAAATGATTTTTGACCCCGTGAAGTCAAAATGATCACAAGAAATGTGAGCAAAAATCCCAGAACCACACGGGGGGACCAAGTGAATGACCTGGAGAGAGCTGGGACCAAAGTAATTAAGGCTACCATCAGTAACAAACTGCGCCGCCAGGGACTGTACTGTAAGTACATAAAGATAAAAGGTTAATGTCTCAGACACCTGTGCTACCAAACTTGATCTTCTTAAAATGTTATCATCTTTACCTCAAAATATAGAACCCAATGTACATAACTTTCAGTTTATATACTTTCCTATTACATTGGAACCTAGATTTAATATTTTATAAATTTGTATCCTACAGTAAGAAGCACTTCAGGGTTCTGGAGTGGCCTAGCCAGTCTCCAGATCTCAACCCCATAGAAAATCTTTAGAGGGAGTTGAAAGTCTGTGTTGCCCAGCGACAGCCCCAAAACATCACTGCTCTAGAGGAGATCTGCATGGAGGAATGGGCCAAAATACCAGCAACAGTGTGTGAAAACCTTGTGAAGACTTACAGAAAACATTTGACCTCTGCCATTGCCAACAAAGTGTATATAACAAAGTATTGGAACGAAATTTTGTTATTGACTAAATACTTATTTTCCACCATAATTTGCAAATTAATTCTTAATAAATCCTACAATGTGATTTTCTGAAATTATTTCCTTATTTTGTCTTTTATAGTTGAGGTATACCTATGATAAAAATTACAGGCCTCTCTGATCTTTTTAAGTGGGAGAACTTGCACAATTGGTGGCTGACTAAATACTTTTTTTCCCCACTGTCTGATCACATTATTTAAAACTTGTACTCTTTATTCTTTACTTCTTTGATACTATTTTTATGCACTTTGTTGTACCATGAACAGTGGCAATAAAGTGTCTGTCTGTTTGTCTATTATAAACGTGCATATATTTTAATCACTTTTGCATTTAACTTTGTTGTTTGGCAGACCTGCATATCCAGACAGTAGCACTTTGGGAAAATTTGGATCTCGCTGTCTCCTCCTCCACATTAAAGACATTTCTGATTTTTTTTAGCACAGACATAACAGAGAATATTGCCCTAGGCATTTTCTATCAGATGGGAGTTGTTTATGAAAAGTTTTGTTGCTTGTCAGATGTCAAGTGCATGCCTTTTGGAATGAGACTTTGAGGGCAGCAGTAACTTTTTTATGACCTTTGGAATTTTATTTATTTACTTACTTATTTGCAGTCACAATAAAATAATATTCATTTCTTATGGCCACAGCTGACTTATTTTTATCTATTAATCACAATCACAGCCAGGACACAAGTCTATTACCATTTATTTTAAAAGTGATCCCCACATAAAGCAAGGACCATAAAGTGTACTGATGCTTTTCTCACAACAATATACTGTAATGTACCGAACACATCTCTGGCTTACAGAAGAGTTCTGCCTTCCTCACTCGAATTTGAAATTGTCTTGGCTCTCTTGGACATCTAAGTTCACTCTTAGGTTTGTCAAGATAGTTAAGTATTTTTCTCAGTCTCAAGCAAAAAAAAAGACATACTTAACAGCATGTCAAATGAACAACAACTAAAAGTGAATTGTAAAAATGTGATTCTGTTTCTGCTGCTTTGTTCTGTTCTCTGAAAGAATTTATGCCATAGGTTTCTATTTAAACATGTTATACTGTACGACAAAATATTTATCATTATCATTATTTCAGAAAATTTTCTATCCAGGTTCGGTACATTTTATATATATATATATATATACATATATATATATAAATTAAGAGCTTTCCTCTTTATATATACATATATATATATATATATATATACTGAACAAAAATATAAACACAACACTTTTGTTTTTGCTCCCATTTTTAATTAGATGAACTTAAAGATCTGAAATGTTTTCTATATAAACAAAATAACCACATCTCTCAAATATTGTTCACAAATCTGTCAAAATCCGTTACGATGAAGAACTGGAGTCAAGTCGAGACCCCAATGAAGACGACGAGCATGCAGATAAGCTTCCCTGAGACGGTTTCTGACAGTTTGTGTAGAAATTGTTTGGTTATGCACTCCGATTGTTTCAGCAGCTGTCTGAGTGGCTGGTCTCAGACGATCTTGGATGTGAACCTGCTGGATGTGGAGGTCCTGGGCTGGTGTGGTTACACGTGGTCTGCGGTTGTGAGGCTGGTTGGATGTACTGCCAAATCCTCTAAAACACCTTTGGAGACGGCTTATGGTGGAGAAATGAACATTCATTGCACAAGCAACAGATCTGGTTGACATTCCTGCTGTCAGCATGCCAATTGCACGCTCCCTCAATGCTTGTGGTATCTGTGGCATTTTGCTGTGAGACAAAACTGCACATTCCAGGGTGGCCTTTTATTGTGGGCAGTATAAGGTACACCTGTGCACTACTCATGATGTCAGATCAGCATCTTGATGTGGCACACCTGTGAGGTGGGATGGATTATCTCAGCAAAGCAGAAGTGCTCACTATCACACATTTAGACTGATTTGTGAACAATATTTGAAAGATATGGTTATTTTGTGTATGTAGAAAATGTTTCAGATCTTTGAGTTCATCTCATAAAAAATGGGAGCAAAAACAAAAGTGTTGCGTTATATTTTTGTTCAGTGTATATATATAATACAGAAATCATATTAACCATATACCATATTATACCACAAGACATGCAAAATAGCCATACAGTATCTTTCATATTAACTGACAAAGATTGGTTAAATTGTTCATGTTGGTAGAGTCACTCTTTCTCAATACAAAGGTACTACTCAACATAGTCTTAAACACAAGTGATGCACTTGAGCTATAATTGAACCCAAAGCTTGAAACTAATTTAAAAAAAAACCCTAATGACCTCCTACAGTGTTTTCAGTGCTGGTTTCCCCTTTTTTTTAAACTTCATCTATTTGTGTGCCTATTGGTCTTCAGTTCGGAAGGTTCCAGGTTCAAATCCCACAACCACCAAGTTGTTCCTGTTGGGCGCTTGAGCAAGGCCCTAAACCCTCCACTGCTAAGATGTATTATGAGGTAAAAATGTAAGTCTCTCCTGACAAATGCCTAAATGTAAATATAGATGAAGAGTTACTATCTGCAGTTTGATTGACCTGTTAGTTGATGTTATTTTTGCATGACTTTTTTAGTACAGCCCTTGTTTATAGCAGAATAATTTTTTTTTATATCTAGGGTTCATTTAACATCGACAGTCAGTCTATTACAATGGTCAACTTTATTTTTAAAGCACATTTACCGCAACAAATTTCACTGTACAATCCTAAAATAGCTGCAGACATAGAAACAGACTATAAAAATATACAATAAAAGAAAATAAAAATGAAATAAAATCCAAATTTAAATGAAATAAAACAAGCATAAAATGTCCTCCTTTATTGAACAAGCAACTAAAACATTAAAACAATAAATAAATAATGCATAAAAACAGGTAGAAGAATACCTCGTCACACAGTATTAAATGCTAAAGAGTATAAAAAAAAAATCTCAAGGTGAGATTTAAAAATTGGAAAATTACAGGCCTGATGAACAGAGGCTTTAGGAGTTGCTACTGAAAAGGCCTGATATCTTACGCTCAACCTAGATTTCAGAACTGTAAGTAAAAGCTGATCACCAGACCTGAAGGACCATGCTGTACTACAGTATATGGCTTTAAAGGGTCAGAAATATATGGTGGTGCTAGATTATTCGGGGCTTGGTAGGCAATTAGCAGGACTTTAGACTTGACCCTGTACTGCACAGGGAGCCAGTGTAAGGACGCCGAGACAGGGGTTACATGTTCCTGTTGAAAATGTGCAGCAGCATTCTGGACCAACTACAATCGTGCAAGCAAGGCCTGCACTATATCAACACAGAGGGCACAATAATCAGGCCGACATTTTTTAAAACCCTTTATGAGGTCAGAAGGAAAAAGGAAATGTACATAGACACCAGAAGAACAAGCAAAACTTCACACAGACAATACTCCAATCTCAGGACAAAATCTATAGCTGTGAGGCAACAACGTCTGCTACACCATCATACCACCCACAGTACTGTTAGACTAATAAAATCAAAATAATTTGTATTATTCAATTCAATTCAATTCAATTTTATTTATGTAGCGCTTTTAACAATGGTCATTTTCTCAAAACAGCTTCACAAAAAAATTGAATAAATAAATAAATAAATTAATAATAATAATAATAATAATAATAATAATAATAATAAATAATAATAATAATAATAATAAATAATAATAATAAATTGTGTATGTGTGAGAAAAATGTGTCTAGATGATAATAAGATGAATGAATGAAATTTCTCTCATGAGTAAGCCAAGGGTTACGGCGACAGTGGCAAGGAAAAACTCCCTGAGATGGCAAAAGTAAGAAACCTTAAGAGGAACCAGACTCAACAGGGAACCCATCCTCATTTGGGTGATAACAGATAGAGATGATATAACACCATGTGTGTTATGCAGCTGAAAGTACAATATAACAGAAATTCTTCTTTATTAAAGCATGAAAAAAATAATTCTACATCTAGTGCACACATTACAATTTAATTGCTTCAATTTAATGTATGTGGAGTATATGTTAGTATATTTTGATTTATGTGACTTATGTATAACTTATGTGCACAAGTAAAAGGTATTTTACAAAATAATTTTTTTTTTACAAAACAAAAACTAAAAGATGACTATTTAGGAAGTATTCCCAGATAACTTCTTCGAAAGACATGCTGGTGCTCAAGTACTATTTTAGAAACTGTCCAAAAAAAATAGTGAAAAATAGTTTCCTTTTTTTTTTTTATAGTATCTTTTATGTTGCATCATATTTTGGTCACATTTTCCCCAAAATCTTGTACCTCAAACCTGTTGTTAAACATGAGAAAGATTTTTAGTGTGTGTGTTAGTGTGTGTGTGTGTACGTTGTTTCCTGTATCTATGTAGTTTTTTATTCCAGATGACCTCCTCATTGTTTAACAATATAAATATTAAAAATGTAGCTAAATGCTAAAGAAAGCTCTTAAAAAGTACAAACCAGGGATTTACCATCATATCATTCATGTTTTAAATTCTATAAATCATTAAACAGGTTCAAATTGAGGATACTGTTGCAAGGTAACACATTCATACCCAACCTAAATGAATCTGTTGCTACTAAAACCCAATAAAAATAGCTTTAAACATGTTTATACAGTTTCTCAAAATCATTACCCAAAAATCTATACTGCATTGGTTGTTACAAGCTACAGTACAGGGAACTTATAGCTTCAACAAACATAAACATGCTAACCTTTCATAACTTGAACTATAGCAACACCTACAACAACTTTAGGGTGAAGTTGAGTCACAGACTTAACATCATATAAAATGTTTAACACGTGTACAACTTTTGAAGCTCCCTGGCAATGTTTTCACTGTACTGTACTGTAAATAAAACAATACCCACTGTTGTTTTCACCTTGGCAGATGATGTGAGCTAAAGGGAGGTGGGTTTCAGCCAACAACACAGCATGCGTTTGGCTTTGCCATGCAGGATCTCTCTAAAGCTCTTGTTCAACACTAGTCTGTTGTAGGTAAATAAAATGGTGACTCCTGGGCAGAGCTCAGGCACAAGTCAAAGGAAGGACTTTTTTTTAGCATTTTTCATGACATATTTCTGAAGAAAACATATTCAACTTTAAAGAAGAAAATGTGGTTATGTGGGTTTTTAGCTTGTACACACACTGTAGAGATACGTGTGTCTATAAAAAAATGATCAAACGTTAATTTTCATAATAGAATATCTTTTAGAATATCTAAGTCCCAGAATTAATTAACGAATTGTAAATATGGAACTAGGTGTGTTTTACTAAGTAACATTTCAGTTTTTTTTTCTGTATGCCAAGTGCAAAATGATAACCTAAAATGTAATGTTTTATTACAGAATTCTTTAGTACTGTTTCTGTACAAGGGGTGTTCAAGTGATGAAATTCCTCATGAATGAAGGTGTAAAACCTTGACATTTACAGAAGACTTCAAGCACAGTACAGTCATGAGGCTCTTAGTTGCAGTAAAAAATAAGAACGCAGCAAACCTTTTAAAGAAGGCCGTACCTCCGCGAATGAGGATCCCAGCCGAGGTGACTCAGAGCCCACTGCAGTTGTTCCCGTGAATATTCACCTAGTGAATCACGATTCATCCTTGAAAATCAATGAATAACTTGTCGCCAACTTGCAAACAAGACGCTTCTGTCTACAGATAATTAAAGGCAGTTTTTCTTCCAATAACTGTGTTCTGCACAATCAAAAAAACTTAGTTTGACTTAAATGCCCTGGGCTGTTGATTAATACTCAGTACAATTCAAACATAATTTTTTTTTTGTGTCATCCTGACATTTCATATAATCCAAACAGCAACTTTGCTACTCAATTGCATGTATAATAAAATGTTTTACAAGATATGGATTTCTGTTTTATGCTAAAAACATGTCATGTTAGTTACTTATTTTGATCTGATATCCTGAAGAACGAATGTCATTAAATATTAAATTGTGACTTAAAAAATGCAAAGTTTCTGGTGTCCCAAAGACAAAAATAAATTTTAAAAAAGACCCACCACTATGTAAGATATATGAAGACACCAAAATGCTGAAATTGCATATGTCAGCCTTTATGTTTCTTTTGGCTCTGGCAAGTGAGAGCACTATTATTGTGAAGAATGTGAGTGCTGAAATCAGTCACCTTCAGCTCGAAGGCAGGCTAGCCATGCTTTTGACAGCAATCAGTAAACTAACGGGCCACACTGAACCCATCAACACACCTAATACATTATTCTTGCCTGCGTCTTACTGGCTGTGGAGCAGAGAATTATGAGGCTGACAAGAGTCACAGCACAATGGAACTACAGGTAACACTGGTTGTTTATGCCCTGAGACTACAGTATCTAACTCATTGCCAAATCAATGTACATACCATTTTGTACTCAAGCAGCATACACAGTTAAAGCTCAGCTGTATGTTGTACCTCTGAGCATAAAAAATAAAATGTAAGGAATAATAAATGTTTGGAATGGCCTAGTGATCTGTACATCTAATGAGTGCTTACGAATATAAATAAAAACATATAAAACATATTTTATGTTATTTAATATTAGTTTAATTGCACAGTCCATCCATGCCAAGAACACCTCGCTAGGGAGGCATCCTGGTGACGTCCTTACTAGATGCCTGAACCACCTTAATTGACTTTTTAATTTAACAGTTAGCTATTTATAATAGCAAAGATAGTTTGCAGTAGCCAGACATTACAAAATTAAATACATCTGCAGTAGTAAATTGGTGCAATAGGTTTTGGTGAGGCAAAAATGTTACGTCCATTGATTTGCAATGAGTTACAGTAGATACTGTAGTCTCAGGGCATAAACAACCAGTGTCAGGAATTATTTACTTTTTGTTTAAAGTGCAGGTTAATTTGTTTTATTTTTACTTTATATTTTGTGTTAATTATTTTATGTATTTATTTTTTTAGGGCTGAGGAATGAATCATTTGAGTTTCTATTATTTCTTATGGGAAAATTCTATTTGGTTTATGGAGTGTTTTAGAAAATCAGCCAGCTTCTGGAACGAATTATGCTCGTAGTCCAAGGTTCCGCTGTACTAAAATGACTAATTAATAATTAAATTTAAATTTAATTAAATTTTATCAGGATCAAATTTAAGCAAAGTAAACTTTAACACAGTGAGCCTTTATATTTTATCATGTGTAATACTCGCGTAGCCAGAAAACTTTGGGTGTGCATCCGAAAAATTTGTTGTCAGATTAATATGCAAAAACTATATAATAAAACTATATAAACTGCATAGACTTTAAGTGCACTCACAATGACGACCAAACGTTATAATTTTGTAAAATATAAAAGCAAATAGGGTGCGCTTTTCTTTATTCGTTTCAATGAACTTGAGTGCGTCAGAAAATGACCTGAAACTCCGTGTATACTCGCCTCACAGACATGAAGAATATATACTTATAGAAAGCGAAATGTCTGCTTTTATATAAACTAAAGGAAAACAATTTTAGATTATGTAAGTCATATGAAATCTACGGAAATATATATTACATTCTCTCTCTCTCTCTATGTTACTCCTACTGACTGATGAGTTGCTGGTGACCCTGCCACCCTCTGGCCTCCAGTCTTGCCTGTTTCACTATGATGCTTTACTTTAACTCAAAAGCTTCTGTCACCTGACGATCACTTACTGCTTCTGGAAATGCCACAACATAGCATAGCTTAAAGATTGCCATGAGATTGCTGTGGATAGTACCACATGGATACTCTAAATATGGCTATGGATTTCACTTGCACAGCCTAAACATTGCTCTTAATGAAAACATTTTGTGCCCAAGTCTCATTCATAATTCAGATACTGTTTTCATTTGAATACTACTGGCATAAAAAAGAAGAAAAGAAAATTCAACCTCTAATGAATAAAAAATGACTCATACTTGAGATCCTGTCAGACATACAATTACGGAAAAGTAATGACACACCATCCAGTAAAGGATGGGTTCTCTTTTATCTCTCCGGGGACATTGCTACTACCACACTCAAAAGCCAGGCGTTGCTAATGAGATATACAAGATTAGCTAATTATAAGCTATCTGTAAGGTATCCTCTGTAAAAACAGAACTTTTTAGGGTTTGGTATTTTGAAGCAATCAGGTGTACAGTGGAGCAAAAAAGGATTTAGTCAACCACAAATTGTGCAAGTTCTCCCACTTCATTATTGGCATACCTCAACTATGAGAAACAAAATAAGACAAAAAATCCAGAAAATCACATTGTAGGATTTTTAAAGAATTTATTTTACAAATTCTGGTGGAACATAAGTATTTGGTCACCTACAAACAAGCAAGATTTTTGGCTCTCACAGACCTGTAATTTCTTCAAGAGGCTCCTCTGTCCTCCACTCATTACCTGTACAGTGTTAATGGCATCTGTAATTAGTATAAAAGACACCTCTTCACAACCTCAAACAGTCACACTCCAAACTCCACTATGGCCAAGACCAAACAGCTGTCAAAGAAACAAAATTTTAGACCTGCACCAGGCTGGGAAGACTGAATCTGCATCCAGTCTGCAAGAAATCAACTGTGGTATCAATTATTAGAAAATGGAAGACATACAAGACCACTGATAATCTCCCTCGATCTGGGGCTCCACACAAGATCTCACCCCATGGGGTCTAAATGATCACAAGAACTGTGAGCAAAAATCCCAGAACCACACGGGGGGACCAAGTGAATGACCTGCAGAGAGCTGGGACCAAAGTAACAAAGGCTACCATCAGTAACACACTGCGTCGCCAGGGACTCAAATCCTGCAGTACCAGACGTGTCCTCCTGCTTAAGCCAGTACATGCCCAGGCCCATCTAAAGTTTGCTAGAGAGCATTTGGATTATCCAGAAGAGGATTGGGAGGATGTCATATGGTCAGATAAAACCAAAAAATAGAACTGCGTCGTTGGAAAAGAAAAAATTCCGAGTTGCATCCAAAAGAACACCATACCTACACTACTGTAAAGCATGGGGGTGGAAACATAATGCTTTGGGGCTGTTTTTCTGAAAAGGGACCAGGACAACTGATCCGTGTAAATAAAAGAATAAATGGCGCCATGTAACGTGAGATTTTGAGTGAAAACCCTCTTCCATCAGCAAGGTCATTAAGGATGAAACGTCATTGGGTCTTTCAGAATGACAATAATCTCAAACACACCGCCCAGGCAACAATAGTGTGTGAAAACCTTGTGAAGACTTACAGAAAATGTTTGACCTATGACATTGCCAACAAAGGGTAAATAAAAAAGTATTGAGATGAAATTTTGATGGGTAATTCTCCTTCAGGGGGTTTCTTGGCCTCTAATCTAAATCTACTTAGAGAGATTTGTTTTTTCTGCGCTGTACACTGCAAAAAGTCACAGCATTATAGTTTATATGGTGTAGCACTCTATTCACAAAAGTTTTTTTTTCGGATGATATTTCTCGGCAAAGGCTTGGATGTCACTCCACTTTGCACAAAATCTTTTATCATGTGTGCGATTCACTACCGGGGACTGAGAAAAACTGATGCTGGGTGACGCACTCATGACTTTGTTCAGCTGATAATGGGAACTTGGGATGCTGGTTTCTGGTCATGTTTCAAGTAGAAGTTCATGAACAGATACTCATTTTAGGTGAATTTTTTTTGGTCATAAACCGATTTGTTTATACTCCGAGGCGTTCATGATCCAAGGTTCCCCTGTACTTTGGTTTGTCCCCGCCCAAAGTCATGCAAAGTAGGTTAATTGGTGTTTTCAAATTGTCCGATGTGTGTGTGTGTGTGTGTGTGCGTGCAACCTGTGAGGATTGGTACTCTGTCCAGGGTATACCTCACCTCGTGCCCAATCTTCACTCCCCTGCAACCCTACACAGGATAACCAGTATAGAAGACAAATGACTTAATAAATGAATAAATATTTTTACAAAAACGAGGTTCATGGCAGACATTAATCCAAGAAACAGCATTCAGAAGAAGTTTACCCTAACAGCACACATTCGTCTGGTCGATGTCCACCGAATATGTAAAGTTGCATCAGCAAGATGTAACATGGGGAGCGTTTGCTAATTAGCAATGTCACCAACATATCTGCATGTAATTGAAAATGTCTACCAGACAATGTTTGGACGATTAATCAAAGCTGTAGTGCCGGGCCGTTTTGCAGATAGGCTTTGTTAACTACGACCTCTATTTAGTTCAGACAAGTAACTTTAATGATAAAATAAATGCCATAAAAAAAGAACAACAGCACAAGCAGGAACACAGAAACAGTAACAATAAAAAGGTCAACAATGGCAACACATCAGTAGTGGGGCTCAAACCCCACCTTCTGATTTAGCAACACAGACCTGACCCGCTATTGCCTTGGCTGTTTAACAGATGTTAAATATAAACAACTCCCATGACTCATGCTATTTATGACATTAAACTCTTGTCCTGATTGAGTGGACCCCTAGTTGCAGAAACTAGTGGTCGCCCCAAAGCTGACCTACCTGAGACAATTGGTGAGTTGGAAAAATAGAGCACCACACATTAGAAGATATCTGCCGATGCTTGTTAAATGTTATAAAAAAGAAGTTTATATGCCACTGAGGCCGACATTGGTGAGACGTGCGTATTGTCTGGCTGTATTGTCACAAAATGTCCTTGCCATCAGGTAAGTATCTCAAAAAGTAGAACCTTGGCTTTATTTCAAAAGAAGAAACCACGGTTTTAGATCCTGATATTATATAAGGGAACAAGTTCAAATAACTAGCTTTATTTACTCTAATTCATTTTCTAGAACGCTTATTCTGGGCAGGAGCATTGGACACACAGAACCTATCCCAGTGGACTCGGGGACTGAGAGTGGTTACCCTCCACTGTACTGGGTGTCGGTCTGTTAGAGGACACATAAGCATGCTCGCAAACACACACCCCCATGCATAAGCAAAACAAGCAACCTTTTTTTCAGTTTAATTAAATTTTACTTTTTAAGCATTTTTAACAATGGACACAAATAAAAAAATAGAACTGTGAAGGTGTTTTCTAACAAGATACCAACAAGCAGCTTGCATCTTTTGTTTAAAGTGTGTGTGGTACATGGAGGTCATAAAATACTAGCAGTTCACTTACTGTAGGTTCACAAGGTTACACAAGACCATGTAATGCTTATAGGCCAAAAGTAGTATTTTAAAAATCAGTATGTAATTTCACTTAAAACCAATGCAGTGTGGATAGGATAAGAATAATAAGATTCCAGCTCTAGAAAGGATTTGGGCTGCTGCATTCTGGACTAACTAACTGTTTATGCACCTAGTAAAAAATCCAAACATTAGGGCACTACTGGTGTCCAAACTAGAGGTTACAAAAGTATGAACTAGTTTCTAAATGCATGAACTAGTCTTGGCAGTATTCCTAAGATAAAATAAGGCTATCCTAGTTCTATTTTGGGCAGAACTGTGTCTGTTATGACTGCAAAAGATGAAACAGAATGGCCATCCAGAGTTACTGTGTTCAGAACCCGCAACTCTGGCTGCAGAATTAAGTAGAAGGAATTTAATAAGCATTCAGCGTCTAAAGCCCTTAATACCTTGCTTAACTCATCCCCAGGTCAAGACCTTGTGATATCCCTGGACAACAACCAAATAACTCCTTCAGCCACCACCCGCAATCTTGCGGTAACCGTGGACAATCATTTATCATTTTCCCCACACATCGCTAACCTTACTCGCTCTTGTCGATTTCTTATTTACAATATCAGAAGAATTCGCCCATTTCTTTCTTCACAGGCTACTCAGGTGCTTGTTCAGTCCCTTGTTATTTCAAGACTGGACTACTGCAACTCACTCCTGGCAGGCCTGCCTCTGTCCACGATTCGTCCACTGATCCAGAATGCAGCAGCTTGTCTTGTTTTTAACCATCCCAAGTTCTCCCACACCACCCCACTCCTCCGCTCCCTGCACTGGCTTCCTGTAGCTGCCCGCGTCAAATTCAAAACACTGATGCTTGCCTACAAAGCTAAAAATGGCCCAGTACCCACTTACCTCTCTGCGCTAATTACACCACGCACTGCACCACCTTCCCTCCGATCCTTCAGCACTGCTCGCCTCATCCCACCATCTCTCAGGGATCGAGGGCGGCGTTCATTCAGGCTCTTTTCTGTTCTGGCACCTAGGTGGTGGAAAGAATGAACTTTCTCCAGATGTCCGTACAGCAGAGACTTTGACTATCTTTAAAAGACGACTCAAGACGCATCTGTTTCTCCAGTACTTGGACTACTATCCCCCGGAAAAAAAAATCTTCCCAGTTGTGTTGGACTAGTGGCACTTAGTTATTAACCTACTTAACCCAGTGTAAGTATGTATCCAATGATGTAAACATTAAAGCACTTTTTGTAAGTCGCTCTGGATAAGAGAATCTGCCAAATGCCTAAATGTAAATGTAAACTAGTGTTGCTTATTTTGCTTTGCTGAGACATACAACTGTGTCATCAGTATAACAGTGGAAACTTATATCATGCTTACAAACTAGGTTATCAAGAGGAGGCATATGGAGACAAAATAGCAGTGGGCCTAAAACACAACCTTGTAGAATACCAAACTGCACTAAATGTAGAAGTCATCATTTACATTTACAATCTGATATTGATCAGCTGCTCTATGATCAAATAACAAGCTCTTTCAAGTTTCTCAGCGGGTGGTTGACTGTGTAGCGCTAACCTGTTGGACATGTGAAGTGCAGAGGAGGTGTGCTCTGGTGAGCAGGCCTTAAAGTTACCTTTGGCTGAGTGAGAGTACCACTGAATCATCAACCACTCGCTCTGCTGTGAGGGCTCTAATGTAGGAGTTTGGGGATTAAGGCATCCAGACTTTCCCCATTTAGAACTAACACTTCTCTTACACTCTCTAACCATCTCTGGAGTCGGGATGTGCTCCCCTAATGATACAATCATCTTTAACTAACTAGTATACACATACAGTATAACAAATAAAGTTATTACTAACGATGGAGGAAAAATGGTTAAACATCCTGCACTCCACACATTGAACATGCTAAATATAACATTGTTCTTGTGTTTTTTTTTTTTTTCTAAGAATATAGTTTCTTTATCTACAAACAGCACGCAGAATAAACTCACGCCAGATCTATCTGGAATATATATTATGGATTATATACATTATTCCAAATAGATCTGGCGTGAGTGGATTCTGCTTGCTGTCTTTAAATAAGGAAAAAAAAAATTTTTGAAGAAAAAAAAAGAAAGAAAAACCAGCAGAAAACAAAATGTAATAAAACAAAAAAAAAGCAAAAACTATGATATAAATGGTATAATTTAAACCCTAATACAAGCACAGAACCTGTGATACTGTACATGTTTAAAAAACAGGAGCTGCTTCATCCTGTTTTATTTTCAGGTTGAGCGTAGACTCCCAGAGTAGACATAATTAGACTAGGCACATGTATTTTGAGTAGCATGCCTGGTTTAGTGCAGGCCAGTTGAATAAGAGGAATGTCCTACCTAGCTGCTTAAAGGGGTATAGTTCAATGAATAACCTGCTCCAAAGTGGGAATTTACTGCTTCCTGAGAGCAAAATATTGTTTTTAAGTCACTGTGTTAAATGAGACAGCTACGAACACTTTAAAAATAGGCCAGCAATGACTCAACAGGGTTGTGTGGCAGAATAAGGAAAAAAGACGCAATATGGCAAGCATGGCCATGAGGCATAACAGGGAAAGAAAGACAACAGCAGATGTTTGGGGGAAAAAGGCATCCATGTTGGCACAGCAGCAACTGTTTTGAAAGAGATAGTCTCAGATGCTGTGACTGACTATTTTAAACATGAGCAGCCAGTCAGTATATGAGGCATTAAACAGTCCATAAGTGACAGAACGCACAACATGAGCTATTATGCAAAATGAGCCACATTAACAGTTAGTTTAAAATCTCACAGTTTTTCATCAGCAGACACTGGAAAACTGATCAGGGTTGAGGGCACAATAGATGTAACCCTGCAGGGAAATCCAAAGAGATCTGATTCTCAATCCTCTAACAAACCTCAAACAATAATTTAGACTTGATGAGCTCAAAATCAGGAACTTGAATGTACAGTATGCAAATGACGAACCATAACCCAACCATCACGAAGAATCACCTGCGTGCTAAGGAGTAGGTTCCTCTTGTGTCACCAAAACATCTTTTGAACCATCAAGGCATGAGCTCTGAAGGTGTACTTTAGTATTCGACGCCAAGGTGATAGCAGCAACTCCTTTATGTCCTGTAAATTGCAAGGTGTAGCATTCCATTGTCCAAGTGAATTTAGAGGGCAAGTCAACACCTTGAACACATGGTCACATTCTTCAAACCATCCCTATATGATTTTGCATTCCAACAGGCTGCATTAACCTGCTAAGAGAGGTTACTGCCATAAAGACATACTTTTTCTGCAACTAAGTTTGATACAGTAGCTGCTGCGTGTCAAAGTAACATCCACATGAATGGTAGGATCCAGGGTTTTTTAGCAGAACATTGCCCAGAGCATCACACTGTGTTTGCTGGCATGCCTTTTCCAATATCGAATCCAGGAGCTATCTTTTTCCCAGGTAAGTGAAGCACATATGCAGCCATCCACATGATGTAAATAAAAACATGATCCATTCAACCTTCTTCCACTTCTCCGTTGTCCATTTATGACACTCAGATGCTATTGTACAAGCTTTCATCAGCGGGCAGTGGTCAGCATGGGCAGCAAGCTGTGGGCGCTGTGGGTCCTGACACTTTTCTATCAAGGCCTGGAAGAACTTTCTCAGGAAATTGTGCTAAAGTAGCACTTCTGTGGGAATGATCCAAAAAGCATAGCCTTTGCTTCTTATTCAAATAAATAAGCCTTGGATACCCACGACTCTGTCACCAATTCATTGGTTGTTTTTCCTTGGACTATACTTGGTAGTTATTAACCACTAGCATACCAGGAACACCCTAAGACACCTGGCACCCTAACCTGCTTTTAGCAAATCACAATGTGGCCCTTTTTAAAGTCTCTTGGCTCCTTAGGCTCGCTCATTTTTTCTGCTTCATCAACTTCAAGAACTGACTGTTCACTAGCTACCTAATACTGTGTGTATATATATATATAAGGTGTATATAAGAATGTATGAGTTTAAGTCTGAATACTCATGCAAGGCATTGTAGTTTTTTCAGAAGTTCACATTTCATACAGCACAAATTTTCCGCACAATTTGACAAAGTTCTTAAGGTCCTGAGCTAAGGTCTGACAGCAATATTATAAAGGATGTGTTTATTGTAGGAGTTTAACTTAAATGAAAAGAAATTTGTGTCCTTTTCTACTGATCTATTTTCAAAATGATCATATTTGAAAATAGACTTGCATTTTATATAATATATATACACCGTGCGTCTACAGCATGTCTGGCACATCGGGTACTGGATGTTAGAATATTACTTTAAATTAGACCGTTCTGGACTAAACTGACTGCCCCCTTTGTGCTATTTTTCTTTTGACTATAACACAAAAGATTTAACTGAGCGAAAAATGGTGACAATGCAACCATGCTGTCAACATTTTTCTTTTTTTTTTGCATCACTTTTGTGTTTTGTAGGACATTTTGTTGTTTATGTTGTTGTTATTGATGACAATTAGTCTTGGACTTCAACTCCCAGTTTCCTTTGCACCTCTCATGACAGTCGCTTGATGTTAATTGGATTCACCTGTACCTTGTTTAGTTTGATTAGTTTGTCTGTTTATAGCCTGTGTTTTGGTGTTTTAGTGATCTTTGCTTCCTAATTTTTTTCTCCCCTCATTTGTTTGCTCATTTTATCTTTTGCATTTGCATCTAGCTTGTAGCCTTGCCATAGTTGTCATGTTGTGGTTTGTACTGCCTGTTTTCTTTTTATAATGTTAAAACCACACTTCATTAAAACTGTTTTCTGCACCCTGTTTTAACTCCCTTTTTGCTATGTACAGTACTGTACGATCACAGAAACATGGTCCAACCCAGTAATTTCAGCAACCACAGATACTGATTCTGGCACTGTTTGCTCATTAATGTTAGACACTTTTCCACATAAAATAAAGTATATTATAAAAGACTTCATCTGTTCAACTTAAGTTTCATGAGTTGAAAAGTTTACCTTGATATAAGTTTAACTTCTATGCAAAAATGCAAAGTGAACGGTTATGGTTTAAGGAACAAGAACCCAATTATGTTGAAAGTTTGGTTTTAGCAAATCAAATAGATATGTAGTATTATACAATTATGTGAATCTGTTGTTCTCACCTAATGCCGTGTGATAAATAACTCTATCTGGAGTCCTTTAGCAAAGTCTGCCTTAGAATACAGGAATTATTATTATTATTATTATTATTATTATTCATCCAATTGTAATTTTTCTTTCAACAAAGCGTTTATAATTTCAGATTACTTATTGGCATGCAGTAGTATATATATATATATATATATGTTTTAGAAAGAAAGATTATTTTGGCGCTTCACTTTTACCACTTATGTGCATTTGGATTACAAACCTTTTCCTTACGCATTCCAGTATAAGAAAAAAAAAGATTGCTCTGATGGAACAGCATGATAAGAGCTGGGAATAACAAGAATCTTTCATTAGGATTGAAACCCTTGAAACTCTTCTCCATGCTCTACAAGATCATGTATACTTAGACACCTGCAAGGACACAAGATTGGACAATTTAAGTGTCTCACTTCATCTTCATGAAGCCATTCACAAAACTTGAACCTGGCTTTGGCTTTGTTATCTCGTCTGATTGATGTACATTGATTTTTTTTCTCTCTTTCTAATCCAAACACTGAACCATGCACTGCAATTACACCCAAGATTACTATGATTAATTCTGTGGTTGTGTGCAGCAGTCACTGAATAAAATAACAGTAGCGCTGCCTATAATATTCTATCCAGCAGAGATGCTCACATGGGCTTTGCAGTTCTACAGTACAATACATGTATAGTCCAGATGTATTTGTTTTTGTCCTGTCAGTCATGTATGGAACAAATGTACAGCTGACATCCCAAAGGAAGCAAGATGCATAAAAGGTGTTTTGTTTTTGGGGTTTTTGTCTGTTCTGCCTGAATAAAATCCTGCATCTAGATTTGAAGTGGCTTCAGATGGCAGGCATAAGATTTAAAGAGTGTTTAATAATGTAATGATTAATGAGACATTAGGACCCTAGGAGACGCCAAATAATGGCAGCTTTAATTACTAGTCTGTATTTGTAATTAACTTGTGTAATGAATTTGTGTAATGAGCAATGCTTGATCATTAATAATAATCATACATAATCTGTAATGATTAGCTGAATAAAAGCATTGCGCTCCCTGCCGATAATTTGGTGAAAAATATCAAATAAAGAG